>NC_044917.1:1270470-1358815 GCF_003576645.1 Ipomoea triloba | reverse complement strand
TTTTTTTTTTTTTTTTTTTTTTTTTTTGTTAAATAGGTTCTTTCATTGAACTTGTATTGTATACCTATTAGTTTCATGAATGATGGTTGGTGACAGGATAAGTACCCTTGGGGAAAAAGATTTTGCATTATATTGTCTCCTTTTTCTTTTTCTTAATCATACTTTCAAACCTACCTAAAAATTAGATATATAGGTGATTAAAGTATAATTTGTAGGGGAAAAGGTTCTAAAGCAGCATTAATTAATGGAGAAATGAGTGCATGTATGGACGGGGTGCTCCATACCGGATGATGAGTCCTACATTTTTTTTAGACGCGGAAAAAATATGTCGTTATTATTTAAGGGTGTGCATTAAATAAATTATACTATTGTGTAATAATTCATAAATCACACTAAAAAAATATTGTGCAATGTGCTCGACTAAGAAGGTGTTGACAACAAATTAACTTATAATCTTTATGTATGAGAATCATACTCTATATACTTGACCGCTCTTTTAGGATTGATGAGTTGTGATTTTTCGTTATTATTCAAATGTGCGTTTTGAATGAGACTTGCCTTTTGACTCATAAATAATTCGTAAGAAGAATCAAATTTGAAACTTTTGTGAATATATTGGCATATATATGAGGAGTTCGTTCAATGTATGTTTGTGGTAATATGATGATTATATGTGTGTGTGGAGTGGAGCCTAAGATGTACAATACATTGAACAAAGAATTGGACTAATATGTCCTTGGATAAAATATACAAACAAGTTGATCCAGACTGAAAAGAAATTCCCAAGCACTGGGCCCCAATTTTGCTACATGGGAACAATATCAAAATAAAGCATTCCGGCCCACAGCATATTCGGACAATCCA
The DNA here is from genome assembly GCF_003576645.1 of Ipomoea triloba. NCBI lineage: Eukaryota > Viridiplantae > Streptophyta > Magnoliopsida > Solanales > Convolvulaceae > Ipomoea > Ipomoea triloba. The sequence goes on along the minus strand of NC_044917.1, from coordinate 1,357,951 downwards.
GTGGGCCCACTATCTGTCACCAGTTTTTTTTTTTTTTTTTTTTTTAAATAAATACATTATGTTTCGAAACTTATTTCTTTAATCTTTTAAAACGATTGAATTTAATCTAAAATATTAAAATATCTTCACTTATATATATAAAGATAAAATTTGGTGAAATGTCTAAAAAAAGTGAGGTGTTGTAGACGTTTTGGCTTTTTGTCATGGGAGAAAGTGCACCACATGTGTGATAGAACAGATTGGCATGCGATTCTTAATAAGTCGGCTAAGATTAGAACAAGACCACACCTGAAATATGAACAGTACGCGAAGCTGTATATATGTATGGATAAAATAAGCAACGTAAGTTTTATGGGATAGAAACCAACTGTGTCGGAATGGGCATTAGGACCACGTAGGCCCAGTTGAAGTGATAGTAGAAGTTTAGTCATTTATAAGTTTGATGACAAGAATGTGTAGTGAGAAATAGCCAATGCGTCGCTCTCCTCGCCGCACAATCCGCTAGTGAAGTTTGAACACAATTAGCGCACCATAGTATTATTGGTCCGTTAATTTTGTAACGACGAGGTTCTCAGGTTGATGGACTTCCAGTGAAAATTTTAAATTACAATAAAAACAGTTATTCTCTAAATGTGTGTTCATCGTGAAGCTCGTCTGATGATCCTAGCTAGAAATTGACCACAAAGGTAAACTGACCTAATTTGCTTATAATTGACTAGTTCAAATTAAGAATCTCAAAAGACAGCTCACTCGATTGCTCGTGAGAGTTGTCTATTGACTTTCGTGGTTTGGGCCAATTTACAATAAGCAATTTAGACTGATTTAGTTCTTTGCTAACTAGATTTTTACATTTTTATGATTCTTTGCTAAACTTACATGGCGATTTGAATGCAATTAAAATACTGAGGGTGCTGTGCAGACACAGTCGCCAACCAATAACGTGTAACCAACTTGCCAAACATCATGTTCAAGCCGAGAACGACTGGAACCAAAAATACAGATAGCAGCCATGACCAAAAAAAAAAAAAGAAGAAAAAAGACCACAGGGACGATCACGAAAGGATGCATTCAATGAATTATATCGTACATTTGTTGGAGCCTATCATGGAACCTAAGTTGCGATTTTGTCGTGAATGGATTACTGTTTGGTTGTGGATAAAACAATGTTAAGTTGCTATTTTGAGAATATGGCATGATGGGTATGCCCTTAGCAAGATAGTCTATTTTGGCTTGCGGGTGGAGGAGGGTCGTGGTCATGCCAGCCAGCCCATGTATTTTTTTTTAGTACTATTAATCTTGTTACATGTATTATATGTTTATATATACTTTCTCAATCTACTGAAGTCCAACGAGTCAATATCACCCTCACTGAAACTCTAACTCATGAGAATCACTTCATGTCAGCCCATGTATTTAGTCTGATTTAGCTAGCTTGTGTCCTCGTATAACATCTTTACCTAGTTAAGCTAGGATTTTGTCCTCGGAGGACTCATGGCACTATATATTATTAGTCCTAGCTCTCAATGCAGCCCATGTATTCGTCTAGCTAGGGTTCCCCTCGGCAAGACTCATTAGTTTGTCCTCAATCCAAACTAACTTCAGTATGTATTAAGTCTAGCTAGAGTAACCCGTAGATTGACGTGAGTAGTCATGCAGTGTACTCTCATCACTCGTGAGTCCAAAACTTCTTTCCGTATGAAAAAATCAACATATCCAACATTTTGCCTTTTAATTGAGTTGGCCTAACATGATAGAGTTTAAAAGTGTTTTATATAGTTATGACGGCAATTTATATTGTGGACCAGGGTCTACAGTGCATGGTCTAATATATAGAATTTGACTTCATAAAGTACATAATTCATGTTCATAATGCACAGAATTATATAGCTGATGACATATAAACACTTAATATAATACACAAAATTCATGTTTATACACAGAATTTATATTCATTATATCGTGTTTATGTGTGTATATATTATGAACATGAAATTTGTACCTTATGAAGTCAAATTCTGTGTATTGAACCACTGTGAATCCTGATTCACGATATAACGATTAAGTTATGACATACTCAGAACTTCTCGTAATCCGACATCCGTGACCAAACTACTCTCTATTCAACATTGCATGAACTAATGTTGAATCACATTTTATATTTGACTAACTTATAGTGGAGTCGGTCAAGGATGAATGCGAAAGGACGACAATTTTCATGCATGAATTGGAGAGGAAGAAGAACATTTGAAGGTATGATGAGTTAAAATATCATTATCAAATCCTGCTAGCGGATACTATGCTGATGAATATGGAAACATGTGCATGTTCTTGAATGCAAACAAGTAGTCTTCGCACATACATACTCGTGTATTAAAGTACAAAATGGTGGATCGGTAGACCATGCACGGTACAAATTGAAAGAGAGCACATGTGCGCAGCTTGAGTAATCAATTCAACATCCAATTCAATTTCACTTTACGCACCACGGTACAAAATAAAAAAGCTCCATATCTTTTCCGATGGATCACAACATTTCATTTTTTATTTTTTTTTAAATCCACAAGAAAATTTGCAACCACAATTACTTAATACGCATTAGGTAAACCCAACTCATCAAAACAAGATGGTCAATAGACTGTAAATAAATAAAGGACTATAAAGAGGTATGTAAACCAATATAGATTGTCTATAGGTGATAGACTCAAACCAAGACACATAGCTAATAATTAAATGACCATTTTACCCTTGCATCCCACGTTCTTTATGTAATTCATGCATAATAATAATAATAATAAATAAGCAATTAAATAAATTGTAAAAGTAATTTAATAGTTAATAAATTAGTACAATATTTTTATACCCTTATAAGTCACTTTACATAAATAAACAACTACTTAGTACAAACATTTTATTACAACCAACTACTGGTCAAACCAGCTAACTAAATCAGCTATAACTTCACACCCCCTTCATCCTTCATAAGGTAGTATGTTTGTGTGCCCTAGCTCGTTCAAAAAATTAAAGAGTTAATACCCAATATAGTCCTCGACTATAGTGGTTTTACTCAGTTTAGTCCTAAGTGACTTTTTGTACTCTATTTAGTCCTCGACTTTAATGGTTTTACTCACTTTAGTCCTCTGTTAAGAATTCTGTTTGTTGGGTGTTAATAACAAGGTTAACATGGTAATTTCAGTTCTATTTTGTTTTTTATCAAATTAATTATTAATTATATGTCCTAATTTATCTCTATCTTAGTATCTCTAATGTATTGATACTACAGGAACAGAATGCTAATTGATTGAGTTTGAATTCATTACTGTTAATGCTATTTGCTAATTATTTGCTAATTTCTTTGTGTTTGGATTCATTTGAAAATAACTAAAAATGCTTCTATTTGAATTCATTTGAAAAGTGATCAGAATTTCAATATGCCAAAGTTAACTAATTGCTCATTATTTGCTAACTGTTTTTTCTTTTTTTTCCTAAAGTATTATAATTTACTTTGTCTTTAGTATGCAATTGTGTAAATATATATAGAACATATAATTAATAATTAATTTGATAAAAAAAAAATAGAAATGAAATTACCATGTTAACCTTGTTATTAACACCCAACAAACAGAATTCTTAACAGAGGACTAAAGTGAGTAAAATCATTAAAGTCGAGGACTAAATAGAGTACAAAAAGTCATTTAGGACTAAATTGAGTAAAACCACTATAGTCGAGGACTATATTGGGTATTAACTCAAAAATTAAAAGATATATTCCTATATTTCCATCCGTTTTAACTAAAAGATCGACTAACTCAAGTAGCCTGAAATATTGAAGAATTAACACTTGGGTTTTTGAAGCATAAAATTAATGAGGAGATGTATATAATAACAATGTAAAACTTGAACTCTGCATACAAAAAATACAAGAAAAACCTTTGCTTTACCCCCATAAACCCCAAAAGAAACATAAAAAACAAGGGAAGAAAAGTATCATCGGGTCTAAATAGTCGACCATTGCTAATAATTAGACTTAAAGCCACAACTCAATCCTCCATGGCATCTGAAGATCCAGCTGCAAAACCACACCACACCACAATCTTTCAATAAATAACCCTACACCGACCATATAACATATAAAATAAAAATTAACGTCAAATAGATCATCCTGCACGATAATGTAATTAGGTCACTGAATCTAAAACTTGTAAATGAGTCCCTAACCCAAAAAATTCATCAAACCTCCTTCGTTTTCGAAGGAACCTAAAAAATTAAATTTAGGGTTACTGGTTACAAACCTGAAAATTAGAGAAATTGCATGAAATTGATTAATTTAAGAATTCAATTGTAAGTTTTTTTAAGTTTAGTGACCTAATTTCATTATTGTGTTAAGTTTTTTTAAGTTTAGTGACCTAATTTCATTATTGTGTGCAGTTCGATCATTTAACCGGGAGAACATACCAGATTTGTGTTCTCTCTGGTGGTTCTCCATGCATTTGAGGAGATACTTGAAGGTCTCAGTTTCGCAAGGAATGGTGAGCGCACCACTGTGATCAAACCCAAACTCCTCCTCGACCTTCTCCAGCACCTTTTTGAACAGCGGGTCGGCGAGGTAGCTCGTTGGGATGATGAACCGCCGGAGCTCCGGCCCGACGTAAACCGCCAAGGAGCCGCGGGGGACGCCGCTCGGCGGCTCCGGGCTCTGGCAACCATCATCATCGGAATCGCTGTAGGCGTTGGAGCTGATCAGCCTCTTGCTGATCGCCGGCGAAATCCCTCCCCGCGGCGGCGGCGGCGCCACCGGACGGCGCGGATTCGACGGCGGCGGGGCCACCGGACGACGCGGATTCGGCGGCAGCGCCTTTGTAGGGGGTGATGATGATGATGATGATGGTGATGATGGGTGGTTGTGATTGTTGGTCCTCTTGGAGCCCAGAGTTACTTTCTGCCATTTCTGCAGAAAGCCCTTGAGCCTCACAATTTGCCTGATTCCTGTTACCTTTCCTTTTTTGTTGTCTTCCATCTTGCTCGGTTTGACACAATAATGGCGACCACAACTATGCCAGAGTTAATCTCAAGGCTCCCAGTTCTTCCTTCTCCAACAATAGCTCTCATCAGACCCTAATTACACATCAATTAAAAAAATATTTAATTTCTCGTTTCAATTAAAAGTTCAAACTGACAATAATGCGTATAATCGCATTCATTCATTCTGCCAGGTCGAGATGCAGTGGTGCTTTTAGAATGGGAAATTCCCACTCTATTCATAGTTTATGCACTATATTCATATTTTATCTCAATTATATTTTAACTCATGTAATGTTAGATACCATATTGCTAATAAGGATGGTGGAAGGTTATAAGTGATACAACATTAGTCACAAAACACAAAATGCTAAGCACGAGTTTCCTTGTTCACAAAAGGTGAAAAATTCTCAACCCAAAGAACTCTCATCTGACCATATCGAAAGGACATAACTGATATAATGCTAGACCTAAAATTGTTAAGCACGAGTTTCCTTGCACAAAGGCGGAAACTCAACCCAAGAGCCTCACATCATTGACTCAACAATAATGGTGGAAGGGTGAGTATAGTTTATCTAACAGACTAACACTAGACACAAAATTGCTAAGCATGGACCAATTTTTTGTTCACAAAAGACAAAATCTCTTAAATCAAAGGCCCCATCCCTGACTCAACCTGAAGATGAAATGGTGGGTATAACTAATCTAACTATAAACACAAAATTACTAAGCACAAATTTCCTTACTCACAAAAGGCAAAAACTCTCACACGAGAGTTTCACATTCTTGACCGGATATGATAAAGGTAATACACTGTGACTCAGCAACCTTCTGGCATTAATATAATGCAAGGAAAAACATGAATTACATCAAACTAAATACAAATTAAACAAAAGAAAAATGTTTTACCAGGAAGGGAGGAGTGGATCGGAGGAGGTGAAGGGAAGGTGAAACAGATGTCAGAAGCGGAGAATGAGCAATCCAAACGCCATCTTCAATAACGATAACAGTAATAATAATAACACTAAGAATATTAACAAATAATAATGTTATAAAAATAAAAAAGAAATGTATAGATACATAATAATATAATAAAGATGTATATATAGAGGGATAGGGAGGAGCTCCGGAGGGGGGAGGCGGCGGCGGCCGGCGGTCGGAAGGTGGTTTGGGGAAGGAAAAGGGAGGCTCTCTCTTGGCGTTACGTACGGTTTCTCCTTACATGGGAAGAAAATCAAAAGATTTCAGAAGCACTCAAAAGTTAATTGTGATAATTGTGGATTAAATATATACGCCATAATTAATGATTGATGATTAATGATAATTATGATTATTTGATTATCCTAATCTCAAATATTGTTTTCCGCAGCGTAAGTTTCTCTTCGTCTTCTTCTCTTCTCCTCTCCTCCCCGGTTCCCACGTCCATGCATATCCACCACCTTTTTTTTCTCTCTTTTTCTTTCCTTTTTTTTTTTATATAAATATTTTAATTAATAACGAGAAAAAAAAAACACTTCTAAGGCCTTAAATTATAATAGCCAATAACCTTGTGGTCTAGTGACACCTTGTGGTCTAGTGACACCTTGTGGTCTAGTGACACGAAGTGATCCTCAGATCTGGACATTGTAACGGAGTCATGAGTATTTCAAAAAAAAATATTATTAATTTTTCTTGATAACGCTCTATGGTAAATAGTTTACCTTTTTATATTTCTCCTACTTAAATCAGATAACATTATTTATAATCCGTTTATAAAAATGTTTTTTTTTTCTTGGGTCTATTGGGCGGAGAATCTGTAAAATTTGTTATGGATAGCATTTATATGTATGAGATATTTATGTATATAAATTTTATCTTATCTTATCTTAAGTAATTCCTAATTTTGTGTCGGGGCTTATCTGGTTGAGCCACTTGAGCCAGTTGGGCGGATGCAACTGACTAATTGCGGATTAAACGGCGTAATCAATTCGATTCCTTTCGTAGGGCGTTGAAAAGATAAAATGGCGGATAGAGTGATTCACGGATACCTCGTACTCCAACTGTTTTCTGCGTGAAAAAAGTGATGATTCTTTGGGCTTTATCTAGATGGCCCAATTTTGAATTGGGCTTTTAAAGAAATGTTAAAAGGAAATTGCATTTAACACCGCTTAAAGTTTATCCTTGTAAAATTTCTGGTGGTTTATAATCAATTAATCATTGCAGGTATATGAATTGATTAATTTAATAACTTGTAATTAAAGATTAAAATATTCATTTAAATAGTGTCAAGAGAAAAAATTAGAAGCGAACAATTTTGGAGGAATAAAGTAGCATTTCTCAGTGAAAAATCCAAAAAACACTTTTCCACAGATTAAGGGTACAATTATTTCAATTCTTTCTTTTTCTCTAGTTTTTTTTTTATAAGCTAATATATATAAATAATTGAATGACTTAACTAACTAATTATGCGTGCTCTTATGACACCTCTATAATTTTTCTTGAGATAGTTTAGTAGTGGGAGCTTGAGGTTGTGTTTGACGGCATACCGAGTAGTCTAGTGGCTTGGTTGGAGAATTTGGAGACCAGGTGTGATGCACTTTTTACACAAAACTCGATTTTGGTCTTTTATCATCCATTCTTCCTCATTAGTCATCCTCTCCAATCAAAGAAGTGGGCTTGGCAAGCCAATTACTCAATTGGGTTAGGGGCTTAGGTCACTTGCGTAATTTTTATTATTTGTACTTATTTAATTATTTGTAATTCAATTACGACATTCAAAGGGCCTAACCTTATGAATACTACATTGGTATTTTTCTTGCATTATCTAGTTTATAGTCACCTTTAAGATGCCTACAATTCAATAAATGGATTAGTTACTGTGCCGATAGTAGAAATCCTGGGTTACAAAAAAAAAAAAAAATCTAGTTTATAATTGGTCTAGTCCATTAAAAGCTAAGCCATCAAACTAAGATTAAAAATAAGTGTCTATATATTATATAATGATCAATTGAGAGACCAACAATGAGATTATCACTTATCTATTTTATATTTTCTAAATGCAGAAGTAAAAACATTTTTAGTTTTTTTTTTTTTAATCCAGTTTCCCTTTTGAATTACCGCGAATGAATTTATGGTTAACATTACATATTGTTAGCGTGAGGGGATGTAGCTCAAATGGTAGAGCGCTCGCTTTGCATGCGAGAGGCACGGGGTTCGATCCCCCGCATCTCCACTTTATCTCTCGTTGCGTTTGGGTTTTCCCTTCTAATTCTTATTTCCGTTATAATTAAAGTGAAGATGAATACTCCAACAAAATATGCCACACGTTAATCTTACAAATGAAGTTCTCTTGTTTGAGGTTGTGCTTAATCACATAACAATAATGAACAATCTTAATTAAATCACTCATCATGCATGTACTAAATTAAAAAACAAATATATGACTTTTATGGATCTTATAATATAATGGGTGGAAATAATCCAAAGCCATAATTGAAACCCCTTGTCAACAATCTTATAAGTAAAGTTAAAAGCTTAAAAGGTTGAATAAAGCAGAGAGTTGCAATGTCATACCTCAAGCACTAATTTACATATTCTTGTCTCCTGGTTGGTGAATATTATAACACCTCTTTCTCCATGACTTGGCATTTTCATGGCATTTCTTCACTTGCTTCTTCAACCAGCGTTTATCATACCCCGTCATGAATAATTTCCCAGTAGTCTAGCTATATCTTCTGCAGGAAAATGACACAAATTTTCCAGCTATTATTTGCATTTGCTTGATGCCAACACTTCACCAACAGGACTAACTTCTTCCTCAAGTATACCATGTCTCTCGCACGTTGGAAATGTCGTACGTTCTAGTTGTGTGTACTGCTGATCAATGAGATGTAGTCATGTCAAAGTTGAAGAATGTGTTTTTTGTTTTTACTGAAATTGGGTACGTGTTGCGCGTTTATTGTCTACGTATGTATTATGTATTATGGGGTCAAGTAACATGGGAAACATAGCCTCTTTAACTGGCACGTAGTGAAAGTGGTTGTTAGAAGTGTTTTGGTTTTTACTAAAATTGGGTACGTGTTGCATGTTTATTGTCTATGTATGTATTGTGGCCTTGTGGGGACAAGCAGCATTGGAAACATAGCCTCTTTAATTGGCACGTAGTGAAAGTAGTTGTTAGAAGTGTCTAATCCTCTGCTCGTGGGAGCCATCTGATTCGCTAGGGTGTTGCTTGATTGTCGTTAGATATTCTCTGTATAAATAGTTCGTAGTTAGTACCAACAACTTTAGGGAGTTCAATTTGGAGACGTCGATCAGCAAAAGTTTCGGGAAGAGTTATTTTTTCTATTTAATAGTGTACCTTCCTTGAAAATGACTTTGTCGAAGATAAGGTCCAACAATTGGTCAAAAGAGTGCTTTGCACGTCACATGGTGTCTAATATAATGTGACACGAACAGTCCTAGCTTGAAAATTTGGAGGATTTACTGCCTTCAACGCTCAAGGTGAATAACCTTTAACCAAGGTAACTTGGAGGTTCGAACCATGACTTTTTGTATGAATTTCACTCTATATGATGTTATATTAAAAGATATATATTTTGTCACACTAAAAACTTAGTGTAGAAATATAAGATGATGGTTGGACTGGGTGCATGCATATTTATTATTTATATATACTATGTTTAGTAATCAATAATGTTAAACAACTTGCAATATAATGCTTATAATATTATAATACTTTAAGTAGCAAGGCGTGATTTGACCCGACTCGATGTAAACTTTGAAGTTTAGGGTGGAAATTAAAGGAAAAGAAGTGTGAGGTTGGAAGAATTAATGTATGGTGGAAGTTAAAAATTGAGTAATATAGAAGGTAGGTTAGTTAAATGAGTCAAAGGAAGTTAGTTGGGTTTTAGCTTTCGAAATCTAATATTAGTTTGAAACGTAGTACATGGATGGTCTCTGCAGGTTTCATTGTTTCTGCATGAAACGACAAATGGAATTGCTAGCTAGTCACCCATGCCTTTCGCACATATAGCGCCCACATAACGCGTTTGGTTAACCACATAATATTATGTATGTGTATAAAAATACGTATTTTGGATGACGAGAAAAATATAAAATTACTAAATGTGTTTATAAAAGAGATAAAATAAGGGCTGCCTTGTATTGTCACAAAATAAGGCCTAAAGCTAAGTTTAGATAAAAGCATGTTGCTTACAATATTTTTTGTTTCTTCTAATAAAAACAATGACAAGACAAAAGTATCCTTATTTAGAAAAGAAATTTAAGTACTCTTGTTTTTTTAAAAAAAAATGTGGTACGACAAATTTGCTCTCCTAATCTCATTTCTTTGTCATGATATATAACACCATATCAAAATATAAACTATCGAAGTATTTCCTCTCTTTTTTTTTTCTTTTACATTTTTTATGACCCAGGTATGCTACTATCAATGGAGCCGCACCCCAATCAATATCTGGAGCCCAAATCTAACTTTTTCTGTGACAAGATTTCGCTAGAAGTGATTTTTTAACTGTAATTTTTAACCACTAGACTATTGCCATAAGAATTGAGTTAACGATACTCATAAATATATGGAGTGATGATTAAACCTCTTATCTCAACCAAGATTTGAGATCATTATATTGGTTAACCTAGTTATTTGGTTAATTTCTTTGGATTTAAATATATACGAAGTGATTATATTTTAAGGGAAATTTAGTATTAGATTGTGAGTAGATTTAATGGATGCATAATATATTTTAGGAGTAAGCTAGTAGGCTACGTTAACATAATCCAATTACAAGTGTACTGTTACGTTGTGCATAAGGTGGACTTTTCGTTACATGATCCATTTTTTCATGTCTTGCAAGTTTCTTACTTTATTACAATTATTTTTTTTATACTCGCGATCCTAGTTTAATTAGATTATTAATCTTAAGCATATAAGACCTTGTACTTAGAGCCACGCAAAGATAAATTGCGAATCATGCAATCAGTCCACATGTCACACTTTAAATTTTATGCACACCTTTAATCATGACATCAAGTCATATGATGAACCAAGTAATAAGTTTCTTAATTACCTTATTTTACATAAATTATTTGATGCTACTTAAATTAATACGGAGTATTTATTTTAATAAGCTCATACTTTAGACTTTGCAGACTATATCATGCATGAATCACATGAATTGTCTCCAGATTTCGGATAAAGTAAATCAAATCAATTTAATTAGTTTCGAGACTCATCATCAAACTATACAATTTTACGTATAATGAACGCATTCTAAACCCAAACTCCAATGTTTGTTATAAGAATTTATCTTTCACGAGAAGTAAGTTTTTAATATTAATACAATTAATAAAAGCAGTATGTTCTTCATATATATATATATTATAGTTTGACGTACAACTACAACAATTATAACAAGATGATGGCTACTTAACGTTTATTTAATCCCTGCTTGACACCCAATCTTCTGGCTCATCATTCAACTTTCAAGCATTAATCATATGTGGGACCATTCTAGAAGCTAGCTTTGCCTACTACTATACTAATTTTATTTAGAAGTTTAAACCCAAACTTAAAACTCATTTCCCTTACAAGAAAATTCGTGTAAAAGGAAAATTGCTAGATGTGTCTCTCAATTAGCCTAGGACCTTATTAAGTAGCATAGTTAATTTATCTGTCAATTTTAACTTATTTAACAACTATTAGCTTTTTGAACAGCTTATTACTTTAAAATTCTAGAATTCAAAAAGTTGCTCGAAGTAGCTTTTTGAGAAAGTCATTTTACATGTAATCAGCTAACAATTATTTTATCAAATATTTTCTTTTACAATAAGCTAATGCTATCAACTAGCCAAATACATTAACCTAATCAGCTATCATCTAACATCTATTTATCAAACACTCCATCCTTGCCATAGCCGCTTATTATGTGTCTAATTAACATAATTTTATTTATTTAGTTTTAATATTATTTACACCTAACTTTGTATTATTTTATATAACTAATTGTATTCAAAGCTCAATTAGTTGGTTATTTGACTACAAAAATGTGTATAATTAAATTACGTGGGTGAAGTTAGAATGGCCGGATTGGAACGACCAAAGATCCTACTATCTCCGATCAGCTGGTACGGCAATGGTATAGCTTATTAGGCTTTGGAATTATTAATATTTTCAAAAAAATAAAAATAAATAAATAAATAACAAAGAATATTTGAAAAAAAAAATTAATCAGCTGGAAAATACTTTTAAAATAATTTAATTCTAAATATCAAGAAATGTGCATAGTTTTTAATGTTTTAATTAATTGCAATGTTTTAATAAGCTGCCAAACAATTTCCTTTTCAAATAATACCACCAAAAACTAAAATTAAAATAGAGACATAATAATATATAAAATCTGCTTCATGTCTCTATCTATAGATCTTCAATTCACTTTTAATTTCCCCTTTTGTTTTCAATGTATAAAGTTGGCAAGTAAGGTGCTTTTCCAATTTTGAAGTTGCATACTTCAATTTTAGTGTATATAAGTGTATATAATTGTCAATGACCTTTTGATCTAGTAACACGAAATAACTCTCTCATATAGGAGGTCATGAATTTAAGCTCCACCAATATAACTCAGTAAGTTGAGAAAGTAGTTATATGAACAAATACTAATTGTAACAGTACATCTCATAGGTACCTTTAAATTCGTATCAGATTAATCCCTATTTACACTGGGACTGACCTAATTATAATTACAATAGAAGATTCTGTATGACGGGTTTGATATTTGTGCCATAAAAATCTATTTCCCTATTTAGGTTTGGTAGTAATATATGGTAAACCATCAACCAACTACGTACAGACATTGGATTCTAGAAGATAACTGGTGGCGGTTCCTTGACTGTAGAGGCCGGAGTTGGTGACACGGGCATCAAAGCTGGATTTTTTTATTTGCTTCTATCATCATTAACTAAGATTTTCTATATCATCATCGTCGTCGTCATTAAACCAACTTTAAACTAATCAAATAACTATTTATTTATTAAACCCGGTTTGATTGATAGGTTTTCAAAGGAGAGTTTCATAGTGATCATTCGCCGGATAAAATTAACTAACCAAGTTTTAATGTTGTTAACGCAATGTTAATTATTAATTTTCACCTTGTAACAATTCCAATGTCTGTCAAAAGCTTTGTGGTCAAGCGGCATGAAGTAACTCTCCCAAGTGGGAGATCATGAGTTTGAGCCTTAGTGGAGGTGATATTAACTCGTTAGGCTTCAGTAGATTGAGAAAGTAAAAAAGAAAAAATCCTTTAAACTCGTACAATACTTAAACTTAAACTAATTCCCGTTCACAATATGGTCTCTAGGCTAGACTTTTTCTCCAAAATTCATATTAATTACACACTGATAAGATACTGATTATCACCATTTGTTAAAAAAAAGAAAAATTAATTTAATTAAGAATCGGACTAAACAATTTGATAGGCTCGCAAAACTATGGCACGTTAATGGAAAGGTGTTGGCCAACTTGTTTATCAATTGCACATAAATATGGAAATGATATTTGATAGGATAATGTACGAAAGCTTGTTAAGAAATGGCAATGGAAGACAGAATGCATATGTTTTAAGGAATATACGTTAAGCATACTAATTTCCATTATTGTTTGTATTATAGTTTGATAGATTAATGAAATGATTATAGTACGTAGTAGTGCAACAGTACGTGTCCAAACAAATTATTGGGTCTACCTAGTTACGGTAATAAGTACACAGGGCGTGAGAATCAACAATTTTTTAAAAAATTTTTTAGCAAAATTTAATTAGTTAATTAACGCAAAATAAATTCATACATTTTAAATTTTTAGTTGAAAATTTAGGAACTAATTTTACACCGTAGGAAATATAACTTTGTGACTAAATTTTATTTTTCTTATTTTAAATAAGATAATATTATTTTAAGGGGAAATTGAAGAGGTTATATGAACGTGCAGAGAGGATATATAGGAAAGCGTCGCGGCCGTGGTAGGAGGAGAGACGGCCAGGTGAACTCTTACTTGATGACCTGCTGTTCACAGTTGTATATATATGCAATATAAATCCTTTTCATTTTCTTTTTCTTTTTGTTTAAACAAAAATATTAATTGTATTTTCAAAGGTGTATATATATATAGTACTACTGACTCTGTTATAATGTAGTATTGTTCATAACTACTTTCTCAATCTACTGAAGCACAAAGAGTCAACTTTATTAATGTTAATTTTATGATTTAGGTAAATTTATAGTTTTCATAAATACAACTTTCTTAATTTCTACCATCAAGGTTTAATTTAATGGTATTCATGCACTCTCGCATATGAGGTCGAGACCAAGGCTCCTACCAACATGAAAGCGTCTAAAACATTTGGTCTGCTTGTTGAAATCGGGGGCAAGGACACAAGTGCAGCCGAGGACCATGGAAGAAGTCAACGGCTCAGGCTGAAAAGGAGACATGGCCAAGAACTCTCCCATCAGACATAAAGATGAACAATTAATGATGATACAAATTTTGACATAATAAAATTTTGAATCTCAATATAAAAGATGCAATAATATTATGTTCAAATTGATATACCATGTAGCACGTAGGCCATTATGTAACTCAAGTTTTGACTTGGGTTTTAAATTTTAATATAATCCCTGGCCTGTCCGGCCGTTAGGTTGTTGCTATTCCTTACTAACGCTATAACGCATGCTTTATTTAATTATGTGTAAATTAACAATATGTAATATTATTCCTTTTTATCTGACCATGAAAATTCTTTCAAATAAAATATTGTAAAAATAAATAAATATGCACTATTGTCTTTCTACATTTTTTTTTTTGAAATCAAACCTGTCTTTCTACATATACATGTTCAATTCCTACCCTCCTAGTTAAATAGGTCATTATTAGTATGCTCCATGGTAATTTTTTTTAAAATATAATTCATATTTCTAAATTTTACTGCATTATATACTGAACTTTATGAACTCGCCATCTATGCTCATGAAGAGATAAATCGAGTTAATTTAAGTTCGAGATTTAACACTAAATTATACACTTCTACGCATACATAAAGAACCCAACCACTCAAACCTAAACGCCTAATGTTATTGGCAATTGTCATAATATTTAACAAATGATAACATATTGTGTTGTATTGTAACATATTGCATCACAAGAAATATAAGAAAGAAAGTAGGTCAAAGTGCCCCATGGGATAACTCAATGATGTAAAGTCTAGAGCGAAATAAGTCTCGATAGTATGTATTAAGAATCATAAGATCGAAGAGGGTTCAATTATGATCATTAGTTACAGGGTGAGAGTCATTAATTCATGTCGTTAGTTACAGAGTGAAGGTTTAATTCCTGCTGATAATGCGATTTGGAGTTGGATCCCTAGTGAATATCAATGTAGCTAGCAGGACACTAAAAACTCTAGGTGTCTACAAGTGTATATGACATAAAATACTACAGTGAGTAGAACATAATTTTTGTATCTAAAGGTCACAAACTAAATTTAATTATTGTCAATACCCATCTGGTCAAATCCGGATACCGCCTTGGCCAAACCCGTTGCACATGATCTTCCTAGTACAAGATTTACCCACTGCACACATTTATATAATGACTCCGAATTTTCCTTATCACAAAAAAAAAAAAAAAAAATTTGTGTTTCTTATTTTATTTCGAAATTGATATAAAGCCACAAATTTCATTTCACTCGTTGAAGTCTAGAACATTGTACTACCACCATCCTTAAACTTCAAGTTTAATTTATCACAGTAGTACACTAAACAAGTACATAAACAACATTATTATTACTAATAACATAAATTCGTGCAAAATGCATTATGCATTGATGACATCATTATTACTTTCTATAAAGAATATATCAAGTTTATACATCTTTTAAAAGCACAAAAAATCTAAATATATCCACTTAGACAAAATAAACATATTTTCTATTGATTTGCTTTTCCAATTGTTAGGCATCAGTCGGGTTGGCCAAGTTTAGCCCATGCTCAATTGGATAAATAACGTTGTGGCTTATGATGTGGTTAAATGGTTAATGTCAAACTACTTATAATAAACTATGACAACCAAATAATCAGAAAAATAAAATAAAATTCTATGATTAAGCGTGCTGGACTGAGATCCTACACTCACACCGTCTCGTATTCAACTTCATTATTATTATTATTATTATTAAGAAAAAAAATACGGATTTATCCTTATTTGTGATGAGATGTACGTAGTTACCGCTGTAGGACGATGATATAGTAGGAACATATAGTACAATGATGGTTTACCGGCTAGGATCGAAAGGAGAAATATAAAAAAAGTACAAGGGGCGAATCGGTTTATATAGGCGAGGGCGATGAATATATGAATATTCTTCGAACCAAACCTCAACTACTACTAATACTAGTTTCTTTCTTTCTCTGTCTTCTCCTCCTCATAGCTCACATCCCATTAGGCACCAACGACTTTGAACCAAAGGCGTTGAAATCGTGTTCTGAGATCGGTTGAGAGGTGTTTGTTTCAACACCTTCTCCCAACAATGCGTGTGACCTAAGCTCCTCTCTCTATCTCTATCTCTCTCTTTAGCTGGGGAATTGGGAGGAGAAATTTTTGGGGAAAGGATTAAAAAAAGGTTAGCGGTTGAAGGTTAAGTGGTTGAAGTTAGCTAGGAAAATGCAGCTGAAGTCGTTGATGCGGAGCTCGTCGTTTGGGAGTAGTTCGAAGCGGTCGAATTACAGCCGGAATTTTGAGCTGCCGGATGATTTCACGCCGACGGCGGGGGAGGGCGGTCATGAGTATTTTGGCGGGCCAATGCTGCCGATTTTTTTGGATGATTTGAGGAGGAATAATGATGAGGATTTGGTGGAGGTTACGCTGGAGTTGGATGATAATTCCATTGTTCTGTGTAGTGTTACGCCCACTCCGCCGCATCACAATGGTAACGATGAGGAGGAAGCGGCGGTTGTTAGCGGGATTTTCGGGAGGACGTTATCGGCCGCGTCGAAACTTCACCAGAAATTCTCGTGGCTGAGGTCGCCGTCGACGCGGTCTAGGGCGTCGTCGTCGGACGCGGATGATCTTCATCATCATCATCAGCAGCAGCAGAGTAATGTGAATCAGACGGCGTTGACGTCGCGCGAAGTGATGAGGTCGAATTTGCAGCTGGTGAGGAGTAAATCGAGCGCTCAGCGCGCTCTCGGAGGGCTCAGATTCATCAGCAAAACCACGGAAGATCCCGCCGCCGTTGAGCTCTGGAAAAAAGTCGAGGCTCGCTTCGATGCATTAGCCAAGGACGGCTTGCTTTCCAGAGAAGATTTCGGCGATTGCATTGGTACTTCAATTCCAAACTCTACATTTCCTTTTCCGGCATCATTGCATGGCAGTTTAATCCATCTTCTTACCACTCCGTTTAAAAAACTTGTTAGCTCAATCTCCGCTTGCTTTTCCATATTTAACGCCGGATTCTGTACAATTTCTATCTACAGGAATGGCCGATTCCAAGGAGTTCGCAGTGGGGGTTTTCGATGCATTGGTGCGACGGAGGCGGCAGAAAACCGCCAAGATAACGAAAGCAGAGCTTCACGACTTTTGGCTGCAGATTTCAGACCAGAGCTTTGACGCTCGTCTTCAGATTTTCTTTGACATGTACGTCTGTGTCTGTGGGGACTACCTTCCTTTTCACCTTTCTCTGTCTTTTCCAGTGTTCCATAACTCCTGGAAATTCGATTCCCCTACCACATAAACATCTCTTCATTTTCACCAATTCATGCTCCTTTCATCATTTCCTGTCAAATTTTCATTTCCAGTCTACCTTGATTTTAATTGATCACATCTTTACTTTTAATTGTATAACCACCATCTTCTATCTTATACGAAATCAAGCATTCAAGCCAATAATAATAATTTTTTTTTTTGCCAATTACGATTTGAATTTAAATTTGTTTTTGGTGAGTTTAGGGCGGATAGCAATGGAGATGGAAGGATCACGCGAGACGAAGTGCAGGAGGTTAGTAGGACATGGATTGGCTAGCTTATCATATGGGAAGGAAGTTGAAGATTAGGTCAAACCATATTATATGTGTTTTGGCATAAACAACTGGCACCATAAATAATGGGCTAAATCTAATCACCCACCACTATATAAAAAATTTGAAAATTGGAGACAAAGAAAGAATATTGTTTCTCAATTTTCAACTAAAGAGGAACTATTCAACTCAACTAACACCTATTTTTTCAGCAATTTGTAGTCGTTTACTTTTCTCTTTTCTTTCTTTGTTTTTTTTGGTGACATTTTAACAGCTAATAATGCTGAGTGCTTCCGCGAATAAGCTGTCCAAATTGAAAGAACGTGCAGACGAGTATGCTTCTTTAATAATGGAGGAATTAGACCCCGAAAATCTTGGCTACATTGAGGTATGTATATCACACTTCTCTCTTTTTTTTTTTCTTTTTTTTTTTTAATAATGAGAAACTTGCAGCCACTATTTGATAATGTGTATTAAATAAACTCCTAACATTAACTAGCAAAGAACTACAATGAAGTTAAACCAACCTAGGTTGTTCATAGCTAACCGTTCAAACCAAAAAGTTCAATTATTTTATACTTTACTTTTAAGCAGAAAAGTTTAAAAATAATACTAAAGAAAGTTGATACAAGATACGTGTCTATACTATGCATAATCCCAGCTGAAAGAGCATGATTCATCAATCATTGCCTTTAGGAATCATATCAATCATAATGGGAGCAGATGTTGGGAATTTCTTAAAGCAATGGTAAACTGGTAAAGTGGTAAAATCATCAGCTTGTAATAAAGCTTCAGAAACCTACAATGATCCCATCTCCCACTAGGAACATTAACATCTGCAATGAAATCATCTTCGTTAGACTGCAAATAATATAATCAAATATAGTTGATAAATAAGGTAGACTGGTAGAGTAAAGAATTAACTGTAACTGGATGAGACAGGGAAGAAAAGCTCATCATCATCTACCCTTCTTTCAGTTATGGCAGTTGGAAACATTACTACTGCAAAGGGACAGATATATGAACTACAGCAGGCCACTGAGCACAGCGAGTGCAGGAAGGAGTCAGAACTTAGGAACACGTAATTCCAAGAATGTATTAAAAAGAGCAAGCTGTGCACTCAGGTGTCTTGTATTAGAGAACTGGCAAAGAGGCTGGATTCTAATGCTATGGTTCATTGTTATGGGTGGGCTTTTCACATGGAAGTTCCTACAGTATAAGCAAAAGGCAGCATTTCAAATAATGGGTTACTGCTTGACAACAGCTAAAGGTGCTGCAGAGACACTCAAGTTAAATATGGCTCTCATCCTATTACCAGTTTGTCGAAACATATTGACATGGCTACGATCTACAAAAGCAAGGCTATTCATACCTTTTGATGACAATATTAATTTTCATAAGGTAAGAACTAAGAAGCACTGTGAAACTTTCAGTAAATTACCTACTTTGATGGGTTCATCTCCATCATACTAACAAAGTGTTCTGTTCTACAGATAATAGCCTATGCCATCGCAGTTGGAATCATACTTCATGCAGGAAATCATTTAGCATGTGATTTCCCCCGTCTCATTAACTCATCGCCTGAAAAATTTGCACTTGTAGCATCAGATTTCAATGGAGTACAGCCTACTTACAAAAGCTTTTTGGTTGGAGTCGAAGGTGTGACTGGTATGTCAATGGTGGTACTTATGATAATCGCCTTCACATTAGCCACAAGGCAATTCAGGAGGAATATTGTAAACCTGCCACCACCTCTGAACCGACTAACAGGCTTTAATGCCTTCTGGTATTCTCACCACCTTTTTGCACTAGTCTATGTACTACTTCTAGTACATGGAACTTTACTGATCTTGGTCCACAGCTGGCAGTATAAGACGGTAAGCATACCTAAATAATCAATTTACATGTTTAGCAAATGAATATTTTTAAGTTCAAGCATGAGATCTAGCACAAAAAGTTAAATTTACAACATAATTAATGAATATTCATACATCAACTCTTGCTCATAACAGACATGGATGTACATCTCCATCCCCCTGATCTTATATGTAGCAGAGCGGAGTCTGAGGAAATGCCGAGCTGAACATTATGCAGTTAAAATTCTGAAGGTAATTTACTACTCCGTATAATTTACAAGATTGTCTCAATAAGAATAAAATCAATAAATGCTGTCAAAACTTAATACCAAATTAACTTTGGTCATTCTGTGACACCTTGGATCCATAATCAACACATCTACCTTCCACTAATCAATTCACTATCATGACCAGTAAGGACATGGAAGGACCACCATCCAACTATCAATTTGCTACGTTCTAGTCAAATATGAATACCGCAGGATTATTCCTAAGTTTCATTCCACCAAATTCAAATTGAACAATCTAACTAATCCTGGTTCAATTTGAATCACCACTTACAAATAATTCCAGCATATTATTAGCCCACCAAATAAGCATCCTATCCAACACTTCAATTTCCAGTGTGTAAATATTGTCATCAGTTAACTGTCTTCTTCATGCCAGCAACAAAACTATTATCCTAGCAAGCATGTCTTGTGGGTGATTTAATGAAAATATGATATACTCCACGTTAATACGCACACATAACTGTGTTCATATTCTTATGATATTATAATCCTCATGTCTAAGCAAATACTGGCACATCATTCTGGAAAAAATAAACAAAAAAAAAGAAGAAAGAGATCAACAGTTTAGTTTTTGATCCTTACAGGTTTCTGTACTTCCAGGAGATGTCTTCAGTTTGGTTATGGCAAAGCCAAGTGGTTTCAAATACAAGAGTGGGCAGTACATATTTTTACAATGCCCAATGATCTCTCCATTTGAATGGTATGCACCCAACTCCCCATTTAGGACAGTTACACATTGCACCTGTAAAACTTAAACCAACACATTTGTTTTCTTTATCAGGCATCCATTTTCAATAACCTCAGCACCAGATGATGACAACCTTAGTGTTCACATCCGTACAGTAGGAGACTGGACAGAAGAACTAAAGAAAGTATATACAGAGGATGTTGGCTCAATATGTGAGATAGGTCGAGCAAAGTTTGGAGAACTTGGGAATGTTGATCAAAGAGGGTAATCTCATTTAAATGATTTCACACTCAAGTTTTCATAGAATTTGCATTATTTAAAAGGGGAGACTCTGAACAAGGTGACTTATGTGCAGTTTACCCCGATTGCTCGTTGATGGACCATATGGTGCACCAGCACAGGACTATCATAACTACGATGTCTTGCTTCTTGTAGGGCTCGGCATTGGAGCTACACCCTTTATAAGTATCTTAAGAGACCTATTAAACAATTCAAGAACAGAAGATCAAATGGTGCCCTTTTTTGCATTAATGTGGTAATACAAATTATAATGTTGCACTCAAACTTAATATATTCTTTTTCCGTATGATGGCTTAGGATTCAAATACAGAAAACAGTGCATCAGATGATAGCTGGACAAGTTTCGCTTCTTCAAGTATAGCATCATCAACTGCGAAGAAGAAAACACAACGGGCCAAAAGGGCACATTTCTATTGGGTAACAAGAGAACCTGGATCATTTGAGTGGTTCAAAGGAGTGATGAATGAAGTTGCAGAGATGGATCACAAGGTAACAAATGCATAATCCTTAATTGGCTTCCCTTTTTCCTTTGTTGTGCCCAAACATTGTGCACTAAACACGGTAATTCCTCTTTCAATGGATGACCTCAAATAAACAGGGCCAGATAGATATGCACAATTATCTAACAAGTGTTTATGAAGAAGGTGATGCAAGGTCAACTCTCATAACCATGGTCCAAGCACTTAACCATGCAAAACATGGTATTGACATCCTCTCCGGTACCAGGGTATGATCCATCAAGTCTCTTAAGTAGAAGTGTTTATATTTAAAAATAAAATACAATTCACTGATAGCCTAAAGTATTTTCCTCCAAGATTATAGCAAAAACATCATTTCTTGCAGGTAAGGACACATTTTGCACGCCCAAATTGGACAGAAGTATTCAGCAAAATAGCTTTGAAGCATCCTTATTCTACCATAGGTAATGAAGTTTACACAATCACCATGTGCAAAGTCACATCTTTCTCTAATTATCTATTACTCAAGCTAAGATCTAGCCACAGAAGCGTGACAACATACAGCAAACCCAACATGAAATAGCTAAAACGAAATATACAACAGAAGATGTTAAAGGTCAAATAGTATCATCACAAAAGGGTAGTGCCACAAATACCAACATTCTTTATAAGGATATATTCATGTTTTCAAGCAAGTATCATTAAGAACAATAGTATAAGATCTGTGATTATAGCAACAAGTCTCACAATCTGAAAAATAGAATGGGGCACTTACTTTTCAAGATGACATATATAAAAGAGAGGCAGCATCATCAGACTTGGTATTGCTTTCGGAACATTAGTCTGCATCTCACAACTAGATAACAGGCAATGAATGTAAGTCAAGCCAACAAAAATTTATTAATCATTTTTTTTTGCTTGGTAGGAGTTTTTTACTGTGGGATGCCAGTCTTGGCAAAGGAGTTGAAGAAGCTATCGCAAGAACTGACATACAAGACATCAACAAGATTTGAGTTCCACAAGGAATACTTCTGAAGAAAAAATCTTCGGCACTGATACATGCATCGAGCACTTTTTTCTCTTGCTTTTTTTTTTCTTCTGTAAATTCACACGGTTAAAAGCATACACATATACGTATATATCATTGAAATATCTCACACCTCACAGGAAATACAAAGTATTTCAAATTCACAGTTCATCATAGCCTTATAGCACATGCATAGAACAGAAGAGCTGAATGCGTCAAGAAGGCTAGAGCTACACAACCTGGCATGAACAGCACCATTGTTCTTGGTATTCAAATAGAACGAAAGTCATTCAGTTATGTAAAATAGTAAGATTGAAAATAACAGCAGTATCGTCCCACTCTTAAGCAGAGTGCCAACTATACCGGACTCCTTTGAATGGTTTTACATAAATGTACCAGAGCAAATTAAATCACAAGGCATGTAAAAGAAAAGAAAATTTCAATAAGTTAATTCCCAACTGCTATAGAAGAAATATGTTCTATTCATGCTGAAATGATGACGTTGCAGTGACACAAATGTAACCCAAATTGTCAGCAGTATAAAAAGGAATACTATTTGCTAGTCCAAATGAAAAGATTTTAACATCGAAAACGGCTAATCCAGAATTAGCAATACAATTGTTCCAAAGAACAGTTTGAATCCTTAAATTCATCAAAACACTTGTAAATTCTGCAGTGATGTGGGAACTGGGAAGTCAATCCTTCTTCATCTGCTTGAGTAGTTTGGAAGCCCAGCGGCGGACACGCTTCTTCAACGTGTAACCAAAGAATATTCCGGCAACAAAGCAAACGGCACAAAGCTTTGAGCACGTCCACGCCGATACCATTTGCCTGTACTCGAACATTTTGCAGTTTTACCACAAGCATTTCCGGATAATCACCACAAAGCTCAATAATAATAAAAATCAAAGCAAAAATGGAGCAATCTTAACCTGGGAGGTCGAGTGATTAAGAGCTGAGAGTGATCGGCCGATGAAGAAGCAGAGGCAGAGGAATTGTGCTTTGATTTTTCAAAAAAAGACGAGATTGAGCTTAAGCTGGCCTTTGGATCCTGTGAAATGGCATCGCGGAATGTTTTTTGTAATCCCTCCATAGATGCAACGAAGTCTATGGAGAAATTTTGTGATTCGCAGTTGAGGTCTGAAATTCCGAGCTATCCCTTCAGGTTAGGGTTTTAGAATTGCTTTGTGAATTGGAAGGGACGAAGGGTTTTGCTGTTCCTGTTTTTCATTTCCAGGAAGTGGGTTACCTATAACTACTTACCGTTTTCTGTTTCAAAAAAAAAAAAAAAAAGAACTACCATTTTCTCTTTATTATTTCAACTAATTACTAATGTTGCCTTACTGTTTGTTAAATTACAAATCCGGTCCCAAACTTTTACTTTTTTCCTTCCAACAAGTTGAATCCCAACTTGAAGAGCCTCACATCCTTGCTCGAAACATTTGAGAGAATGTAAATCACAGCAAATTAATAACTCAGCATACAGGGTTAAATATCGCACAATGAATCTGTCTACTTTGAGCAGCATAATGCCCACACTCACAAATATTGTCTATTGAACCAGTGAGTTAAGTCCGTGCAGGTAAATTTTTACTTTTTTCACATAAGCGAGTGACATGTATTTCTGTTGGAGTTGTCTATTAACTTTGTTGGTATGAATTGATAAAGATACAAATAATTTTTGATAATTTTACATCCACTTTTATTTTCACTGTGATTAAACCAATATATGCCTCACATGATATTTTGAGTTTTTGACCTTACAGTCCAGATATGGGGACAGCAAACCTCCACACATATGCCCCATTCAACATGCAATTAAAATTGCCTCTTATGTTATCCCAGATTTCTTCCCTTATCAACATCACAAAACCAAAATTGTGAATTACTGGATTATAATCTGGGACAGACAGACAGATCTTTCATTCAGAATTCACATTTCACTGCTTTTTCATCTCTTCATTCCCAGAAATGGCTTCCCTGTCTCTTTCTGCTAAGCTCACTAGTACTACTCTTCCTTATCTCCACCACGCCCAGTCCCCCAAAACCCCTCTCTCTCACAACCTTAGCATTCTCTCCAAATCCTCAGAATCGCAGTTCTATGGGCTCAAACTCCACCGCTCATCCTCCCCTTCACTGCCTTCTTCTTCTTCTTCAACGCCAAGAAGTTTGATTTTTGCAAAGGTGCGTTCTTTAATTTTTGGTTGGGTGAAGGGCAAATTGGTTCTTTTGGGTTGATTTATTAGGTATTTTAATTGGTGGTCTGATGGGGTTTGGTTTTGGCAGGTGAACAAAGGGTCTGTGCCGCCGGCGTTTACATTGAAAGATCAAGATGGAAGAAATGTGAGCCTGTCCAAGTTCAAAGGGAAGCCTGTGGTGGTTTATTTCTACCCTGCTGATGAAACTCCTGGCTGCACCAAACAGGTATTCTATTGTATTGTATTGTATCTTCTGAATTGGGATGCTCAAATCTGCATTTCATCTCTTTAAGTTTTAATTTGTGGTCAGCATTTGATCATAGCTTGGAATAATTGGTAGCATTTTTTTTTGGGTTAGTAGAGTGTGTACTGGGTAAATCCTGAGAGTCACAATGCCGTAAATCAGCTTAGATTGCACATACCTGATTGACTAAAACCAAAAATGTCAATAGGCTACTCCCAACTTATAAGTTTGTGGTTACCAAGTTAACTGATCAACTTGGCTGAAGTTGCTCACAAGAAACATATTCTTAGGAAATGGTAGCATTGTCATGGGTTTAAAGCCTTATTGAGAAGGGGGTGATGAGAATTAGGATTGTCAAGGAAGGCAAGAGTATAAATATTGTTGATCATTGGCTCAAACCAAGAAAACTACTCCGTAATAGACAGCTCTCTCACAGGGAGTCAAACTTAAAACTTTGTGATTACCGAGTTAACTGTCTTACCAACTTAGGAGATGTGGTTTTGTAATTCGATATCAATGTAGATACTGCATAGAACAACTGGACAAGAGAGTGCTGCCTGTAGAATGATAAACTGATTGAGTTAATATCAGCAGAGCAGGAGGACACAAAGTACTCTTGTATGTAAGTACTGACCAATCTGTTTATATTGATCACACTATCACAGGCCTGTGCCTTCAGGGACTCTTACGAGAAATTCAAGAAAGCGGGAGCTGAAGTTGTCGGGATTAGCGGGGATGATACATCATCCCACAAGGTATTTCATTTCTTCCAACATACATACTGCACCAGTATCTGCATCCAACCTCGGCCAAGTCCCATTCTAGGCCTCGGGGTCGTTTTTAAAAATTATTTTGGAGATGAAGCACTAATGTAACTGCTGCTGCTGCATAATGCAGGCCTTTGCCAAGAAATATAGACTTCCATTTACACTGCTAAGTGATGAAGGAGACAAGGTGAGGAAAGATTGGGGAGTCCCCTCAGATCTTTTTGGTGCATTGCCTGGAAGACAGACCTATGTTCTTGACAAGAACGGCGTCGTTCAACTCATCTATAACAATCAGTTCCAGCCCGAAAAGCATATTGATGAGACTTTGAAGCTCCTTCAAAGTCTCTAATCATATATACCTGCAAATTCTTTCTTATGTTCTTTCTGTATGAGATAGAGTATCTTATTTGATCTGTCCCTAATTATGTATCTCCCAACACTTTCTACCAAACCCTTTAATTTGCCCTTAAATCTTAATCAAGTGTTCCTGAGTTCTCAAGATTAGTCTAATACCGCCTTACCGGAAATACTATTCCATTCTGAATCTATACTCTCTCATATGATCTATTTTGGTTCTTAAGTTATTGGTGATGAGTTTTTCCTGATGTACCCGGTTTTAATGGACACACTGAAGGGTGTTTGGTAAATAGTTTTTAACTGATTGGATTATTGAGTTTGACTAGTTTATAGCATTAGCTGATTATAGAAAGATGATTGGTAAATTAGCTGATTGTTAATTGCATTTTAGCGTTTTAGATCAATAAGCTGTTACAAAAAAAACTAATTAATCAAATACTTATATTGATTGTTTAACTAAGTCAAATAATTAATAGTGATCAAATAACTAAAAATAGCTGAATTATAGATTAAAATCGCCATTTTTCCTTCTATGTAAATGATGATTATAATCAGATTCTTGAACATGTTTTGGGGCCTTTTGGACAAATCCTCCAAACCTTACGCTATTTGGGCTGGGCTGGGCTGATCTAGTCTGGGCCGACATAAACAGATCCACGACAAGCATCCTAGGATTCCTAGCCCAATAGCCACTATAACGGTCCCACGTGTTGTTGCATCTCCACATTTACCGAGCCAAGCAATCAGATAGCTGCACGTGTCACCAAGTTACCTCGGATGTTTTAGCATCTTCCATGCTAGATTCCCGGCATCTGTGTCAGATGCTTTTCCCCATTTCCAATCCGACGGCTCAGATTTCGTCTCTCCCACTCCCGCCCTTTCAGTATATAATGGGGAGCCAGAGAGACCCGATCGCCACTCTCCGGGAAAGATAAATAATAATGAATACGTTAGATTCTCTAGCTTTCAACTATCTCAGATTCGATAAATTATGGACGTGGTGGTTATCTGTCCTCGCCGCCGCCGGATTTTGGAGGATCAAAGTCCCTTCTTTGTCTCCGCCGGCGAAGCCAAGCCAAGCCGCCGCCGTTTCCAGTGAGCCGCCGTCAACGGCTCCTAGAACTACGGTAACGCCGTTTTCCGCGTCGGAAGGGGTAGAAGGCTCCACGAAGGGGAAGTTCGCCGCGTATTTTGACTGCGATGATGAGCTGCTGGCCGGCGGTAACGGCGTTGAGAGTAACGGTAACGGTAACGGTAACGGCGGCGGTGGGGGTGAAGGAGTGGTACGGGCGTTGGGAGAGGGTAATGGAAACGAGAATGGGAGGAATGGGGTGGTACCGTTACCAGGATATAACGGTGATTGACGGTAAAGTCGTTAGGTTATGGGAAGGCGGTGGTAGACGGAGGAGCACCACCGCAGTGGTGGGTGGTGTAGGTTGCGTTGTTACTACATGGCAGTCGAGCATCGGACGCCATTGTTAGGAATGTTTAAATGATGATTTCACACAATTTTTAGCTGGTATTATCAATTAAAAAAATTGTAGAATAATGAGAAAGTAAATAATATATTTATTATCTCATAGGCGTCAGTATTCTCAAAGCGGGTCAGTCTGTCCCATTAAGCTCACCTCACTACATGCTTAATTTTGGGCAGACTTTTGCAGGCTAGCCCGCAAATTAGAGTAAATGCAATCTTAGCCTGCTCCACGCAGGTTGATGGGTCCCATGAATTGGCCCACAGACTTTTAATTTGTTATATATATATATATATATATATGGCATGACCCGCGCGTTAGGCCTGCTCTTTCGCAGACCAACTTTTTTGTAGCTCTAACCCGTTCCACTGTGAGGCGAATTTCGGCTCACTTTGACAGCTCTATTCACAGTTTCATATAGTAATTGTAAATTTTTCTATTAAAAAATTATAATTAAAATTGTAATATAAGTGGTGATGGAGCTAATTGTGCCCATAGAATCAAAGGATTGACTGTTGTATGTACCTAATATAAAAAGAACTTTGATTAAACTAAATAAGACTGAGTAAGAATGGACACAACTCGAGCCACAGTAGTGAAGATGCTGAATATATGCAACAAAATGTATTATATATTTACATAATAGACAAATGTTGATATCAATAGCTTTCAAATCATTTTCCATTTCGGCCTATACAATTTATTATTGCGCCAAAATATCTTTTCTATATTGGAACACTATAAATAAGTATCATAATTACATTTGCTAGCTAGCTAGCTAGTAGCCTTATGATCAACTAACACCAAATTTAATCTCAATCCTTAGATATACATACATACACCAAAATATCGCAATCAATCTTTATCAATTAATGCACATATCAAATATATGTTATCAATAAATCTTCGCCTTTGAAAACAAAATAAAACGGATTACACAATACACTTTATTCGGTGCTAAAAAATTTGATATTTTAAAGTTCAGTTCTTACAAATACTTTCT
Organism: Ipomoea triloba; assembly: GCF_003576645.1. Classification (NCBI taxonomy): domain Eukaryota; kingdom Viridiplantae; phylum Streptophyta; class Magnoliopsida; order Solanales; family Convolvulaceae; genus Ipomoea; species Ipomoea triloba. The sequence continues at coordinate 1,329,216 of NC_044917.1, read as the reverse complement.
CGATCAAGACGTCACGTACACAAATCTTCCTAGTACTGTTTATGCTTTACATATTATTGCACAAGAACAGATCGATTCCTCTATTATATACATTTAAATAGTGATCATACGTTTCCTCATGCATTCTTAAATGATTTTGTGTGCCAATGTATTAATACGATGTTCAATTGTTAGGTGTAATATTGAATCGAAATCCCTTTCAATTGCTGTCGGCGGGAGAGAAGAATACAAAATTAACCATAAATAAACCATGGGAGTTTTCAATAAGATATGAAAAAGGAAAAAAGAAAAACAAAGATCATAGATGCATCACTCCATTCATTAATTAATGCTAATTGCAATGTTTAAGGGACCACTGGATGGGAACGTTGTAGTGATGCTTTAGATCCTTGTTGGTCACACAAGCTAAGTAAAAGGGCACGTTACACTCTTCCCTTCCACCAACTCCGATACATTATCTTTCAATAGGGTATTTTTCGTGTGCTATTTTTAAGTTATTGTCACATTATATATATGCTTTGTTTTTTGCTGGATCGGAGCGAATAAAATGACATGACAATAATAATATTACATTATACAAATAATGTGCTAATAATAATTTAAAAACAACGTAACGTCTGATAGAGTATTAACGAGAATATTCGATTTACTTGACATTACAACACATGCATGCCAAAGTTCCAGAAGACTTTTTTTTTTCTGCAAAAATAAGTCTTTTTTCCTTTGGTTAGAATGTGCATTTTTCATTAACTTCATTTTTCTTTGAAAACCCAATAGTGAGAAACTCGAAAAAATGACTTTCAGAAATTATTTTCTAAATTTCTAATTTGAAGAATACAATGGGACGCTGAAACGGGTGCCCTCTCTAATACTATAACATAAGATTTTTCTTATATGATTGACATACTAGTATACAAAAATAAAATTTACACTGTACATATTCTCAGACCGTGATTGTAAATTTTCCTCGTCATCTAATAAAAATATTGTAGAGTGAAAATTCGATCCTTTTACTTATACTTCGGTTGGATATTCTTAATGAAGGTATACCATGTAAATATTTTTTATTTTTAATATTGCGATGTGGACCCAAAATGTTAGAAATATAATAAAATTGGTAGAACTCATTAAATGATGTAGGTATAATGAGTCTGATATTTTATTTTTGGTGCTAAATATTCCGTTGTAGTTTTCGAACCGATGAAATATCCTTGGGCAGGACAGCTCATCGTTATTTGTTTTTGAATTTTGAGTCCAAAAATTTTTGGGGAATTAATTAATGTTGTGCTGCCCCATCCATTTTATCTACCTTAAAATTTAAAATGGGACAGCTCTGAAAAAGTGATTGAGTATGTGAGATATAATTTTTGTATTAAAATATCATTTGTTTGATTTTTATTAATATTTTATTAATTAAGTCTGAAATATTAAAATATTTTTAAAAAAAAATGTTCAAAGTAGTTTTTTCGATCAATTTTTTTATAAAGTTATTTTACATGTAATTAGCTATCTGCTAACAGTTTATTTACCCAATATCTTTCTACAATAAACTAATGTTATCAACTAGTCAAACTCACTAACCCAATCATATACTAATTATCAGCTAACAGCTATTTACCAAACATCCCAAAGTCTTTTTGCAGTTTACTTTATTTGTCGGGTAATAACTTTTTCTAGTGAATTTATCTCGCTTGTATGATCAAAAGCAATATTTATTCAGTGTGTCAGGTTGTTGCTTATAAATATACTCACCGATCCAGTAAACCTTCTTAATTGCCAATATTAAATTAAAAACATTTATCTTCTAGCTACCTTCTTTAAGTTGATAATCCTTAACCTATAATACTACCCTCATTGTAATTAACATAATTAAGTACATATATAGTTGAAGTAAGATCGTTTTCACTAATGTTGAAAATAAAAGAAAAATGCTCCTATAGGGACATCTTATTTTATTTGTGCTGCTAATAGTTGACTATAGGGACAACTATTGTTTTTTTAATTAGCTATATTGGCACGTTAGGTGGTAGTACATACAACATTGTCCAATGTATATAGTACATAAAATATATGGTAAAATATATCGGGTGAATTTATTGTCTGGATATATAGTTGTTAGCATTATTTTGGGTTATTGGCTATATTATTATTTTGACAAAAACCTAGTCAAAATATGAATCAAGAATCCTATTGCTAAAAAGAAATTTCAAACCGTCGCCTATCATTGGTAGAACTCATTTTTTTTTCATTGAGACTCAAACCCACCCCTTTTATATAGGAGTGCAACCATGTGCCACTAGACCACAGCCACAGGGTCTTGATTGTCAACAAATTTATAGGAAAATGCGTTTACTGGTACATATTCTCCAATTTAAAAACATAAAATGGAGAATGAAAAACGCAGCCGTATATAAGATATTTTGGATCACAGAGTACATTAATGGTGGAGAAGAGGGCAGGGTGGGGGGCCATGGCTGCACCTGCAACTCTGCAAGAATGCACATGCCATGCCTTGAAGCAATAGTGACCATTATTTTTGCTTAGCTTAGTGATAAATTTTACTTTAATTTCACCCACAAATGGGGTTTGCAAAGTGAAATAATGTGAAAGTTGGTTATGGCTGGCCATGCAAGCTAAGATAAGCTTTTTCCTTTGGATTACTATTAACTCCCTGTTATAATGTAGTATTTGTCTGAAATTTAAACCTATGACCTCCCATTTAGGAAGGTTACAATTATGCTAATTGATAAGCTTTAATTTGGAATATCATCACTATTATATTCCACAAGAGATCAGATGGTTAGGAATTTGTTCAATAATTCAACAAAATGGGACCCCCACTACTGCCACCCAATAGGTATTTTTATTTATTTATTTTGATTGGAAAAAAATGCTGCGTATCATGAAACATGTATATATCTTCAATTATACGTCCTATGATGGTCAGCATAATGTAAAAATGCTGTTGCCCATTCACAAATGTTTGGTGGGGATTTAGTTGTGTATTGACCCAAAGATATGATAATGCACATCAAACCCACTGTTAGATAGTGAAACCACAAGACAAGCTTCTCTAATAATCTGCCTAACTTCCTTATTCTAACAATTTTATTTAAAGAAATAATGCTAATATATCTACCAAGATTATATTATAATTAAGTAAACCCTAACTTTGTTTTTAATAACTCAAATTTTTCTGACTTCACCGAACTATTATCTTAGACTCCATCAACTTACATCCAGAATTTCTATTTAATTAACATGGAACCAATGTGAACATATATGTGTGGTGTGTCTTAGCTCGAAACCCTAAAATGTGAGGCCAGGTATTTAAGTTACTGATTAATACTTGCTATTCTATTCACAACGCAACTGTAATATCGCGTACTAGCTACAAAATACTTGCTACACTCTTTATAAATATAATACCATGATTTACTGATTCACTATGTTTCAATTTCCGTGTATTTATGGATAGAATTGATTAGGATATGATGGATGGCTAGGGGTGCTGCCAGCAGGGCATCACGTACCTGCGGTGCATTTACTAATTAATTACTTACCCACCCAAGAATTATCCTCTGCTTCACTTGCCAAGTTTCCATCAATATTTGTCTTCTGGTAAGATATTATATATTACTCCCTCCCCAACAAACTTCATTAATAATCATTGTATATGCATCTTAATCATAGCTCCGTTGATAGCTATTCAACATTGTCATATCATTTTCCTTAATCCCACACGTAAGTAACACCTTAACTATGATGTTTTAATTACTGTACGTCGATTATATATATACTGTTGCATATACATGTTTTATACCTACCGAGAGATGATAGATAGTGTTGGACAAAACAGAAAAAACTACGTGACCAAAACGTAGCAAAATTGTACATGTACCATGCTTATATCAAAGTTGCATATAAATATATGTTTCTTGTGACCTCATGCTTTAACATCACAGTTAACAAAATAACATATTCACTCTATACTCACATTGTGAAACTCCGTAAATCCTGTTATTTTTACTTTCTGTCATTATTTTATGTTTTTTTTACACAGAACATCTGGAAGAATGTAAATCATAATAATTCAGCTGGATATTTGTTTATTGTGCACAAGAAGTCTCTTATTTTGAGAGATTACTCTCACACTGACACTATGAGAGGAACAAATTGTGGAACAAATTGACATATTGTTTATATAAATATTGTAGACGGGTAGATTGCCATAATACTCGACAATATTCACCAAACCTCTATAAAAGAGGTCAGAAGCTAACTGCCCTTTTATTTCTCTTTATTGTCTCTCACACTTTCTTGCTCCTATTAGCTATCACTCTCAACTCTCATCATCGGTTTTAGCAGAAACCTTTGGTCGGAAACACATATTTGAAGGCTCAAAATGATGGGTTTAAGTTTAAGGTTTTATCTCCTTCTCCAAACCCTCATCTTCTCCTACACATTAGTCGCCGGAGCAAAACACCCGCGCCACGTGTCATCCTCGTCGTCGGCGGGGGATCTGGTCCGCAAATCCTGCGTGAACGCCAGCTTTCCGGGCATCTGCTACCGGACCCTGTCGGAGTACGCCGGCGCCGGCGCCATGAGGACGCCGCGCGACCTGGCGCAGGCGGCGCTCGGCGTCAGCCTCCACCGAGCCGGAAAAGCGTCGCTACTCCTCCGGCGGCTGAAGGCCCGGAGCCGCCGGGAAAAGGCGGCGGTGAGCGACTGCCTGGAGCAAATGGGGGACACGGTGGACGAGCTCAGCCGGAGCGTGGCGGAGCTGAAACACCTCCGGCGAGGGATCGCGTTCCAGTGGCAGATGAGCAACGTGGAGACGTGGGTCAGCGCGGCGTTGACCAACGAGGACACGTGCCTCGACGGGTTTAAGGAAGTTGAAGTGACCGTACGGTCGGACGTTAACCGCCGAATTCGTAACGTCGCTAGGGTTACCAGTAACGCCCTTTACCTTATCAACCAACTTGACACCTCCAGACACAAATAAAATTTCCATTAATCAATTAATTTTTATTTTACTAAGCTATTATTAGTAATAAAATATATATTTTATATATCTGTCTGTAATACATACTATTAATTATATATGTATGTATGTATAGTTTTTATATATTTTTATATACACACACAGAGAGATCTGAGTGTGTAATGTTTCAGGCTTGTGTACGTACTTGTGTTTTATGTGTCGGTGGATTTGGGAATTTGAGTCCCAATCTTTTACCTTGTAGAAAAAACTCGGAATTTGGACCGTTATTGAAAAATTACATCTAAATTTTGTTATATTCTGTGTCAATTATATTGTACGTAATTGTCCCCCCTTATTACTTCTCACAATGCATGATGTGATAGAAGTAAGATTTTAATTTAATTTAGGCAAAGGGTCAAATAAGCCTATGTACTATCATTGATTGTTCATCTAGCACCATGAATTAAAATATGGTCCATCTAGGTCATTACACTCCTAATTATTTTTCATCTAGCATTTTTAGCCTATTTCTAACAAGTAACTCATCTAATTTGATGACATGGAAAAATTAAATTAGAAAAATGATGACATGTTATTTATATGGATGTTTTGGATGATTTCTACCATATTTCATTAATGAAAAAAAATAATTTCTTGCAATGAAATAGGGTAGAAATCAAAATTGTTATATTAAGATATTGTATTTTTGGATGATTTCTTGGAAAGAAGTAGGGCAGAAATCAAAGTTGTTATATAAAGTTTCAACTACAGTGTACTGTGTATGTATACCGGAGTGTACTGTATATGTATAGCGGGGTATTCAGTGTCGTTCGACAATGAGATTCCATGAAAATTGATATATAAAAATTAAATTATTTTTTAAAAAATAATAAAATTTACCCAATATAATATCTTAAGTTATTATATTTAATTTTAATATATCGATTTTCATGGAATTTCATTACGGGACAACTTTGAATATCCCACTATACATACACAGTCGTGCAGTACAGTGTAATTAAAACATTATATAACAACTTTGATTTCTACCCTATTTCATTGCAAGAAATCATTTTTTTTCTTAAAAAAAATTATTTTCTTCATTAATGAAATAGGGTAAAATCATCCAAAACATTCATATAAATAACATGTCATCATTTTTTATTATTTTATTTTTCCATGTCAACAAATTAGATGGGTTACTTGTTAGAAATGGACTAAAAATGCTATATGAAAAATAATTAGGAGTATAATGACTTAGATGGAACATATTTTAGTTCATGGTGCTAGATGAACAATCAATGTTAATACATGGGTCTATTTGACCCTTTTGCCTTTAATTTATATAACCCAATAGTTTGGGGCGGTTGGTAGTAAATTATAATGTGTGGCTTTCTTTAAGCAAGAGTTAAATTTTGCGGGTATGATTTGAATTATTTTTTTTAATAATAGATGTACTATACTCGAGATCTTGTAATTTAGAAAAATGGACTTTGTAAAATATCTCGTGTTCAATTCTTGATTTCAGTGTTTTAAAAGTTGATGGTTGTATGGGAGGATTGAGAGGCTAGTGATTAACGAATATTTGACTTAAAGAAATGAAAAAGGTTAGTGGATTCTAATGAAAAAGATTGGTCCCCTTTTGATTTTTAGGTACCCAATGTAATCTAGTTGTAATTTTTTACGACAAGAATTTTATAACCACTGTTCGAACACGTGCACAAAATAAACTTTATTCATATGTAACAGCCCACATGAGAGGTAAACTGCATTAGGCTAAAAAACTTTGTGCTATAGGTCGGCTTTCAGAGGATGTTAACAATAATAGAACTCAGCTTGTAATATTGTAGTACGAGAATCATATTTCAGTACTCACTCGGACAGTCTTTTCAGGACTAAAATATTGGGTTAAAAAGTCCAGCTGCATTTTGTTTGGCTTGTTGAAGGGTATAGGGGTATAGGACCACCCATATTAATGATATATGGGAGAGTCCTTTTCCTTGGATGTGAAGATAGGAAACGCATCATTTTGGTTGGCGGTTGCGGACAAGCTTTACTATGTCGGCTTTGTGGAAAGCCAAAAAGAGATTTTGTGCGATGCCAAAAAGTTGCGATGTATGTGCACGTTCGTAAAGCCAAGTGACTAATAAGTGCCTAATTGCGTAGGTTTAATTTGAATGTGTTTCTGAAGTTAAACAATGGGTAGCTTTTTTACATTTTACATGAAAACCAAGTAGGAAATAATCACGTGCTAGAAACCTACACTCTGTATAGGAGTGCAAGGGCGTATTATAGAATAATTTCTGCCTTCACTACTATAGGACTAAATCCAGAATCGTGAGACTAATCTAGCATTTGAACTGCACGACTAATCTAGATCACGCATAAAGTCTCTTTACTACTATGAGACTAATCTAAATGTTATATATCCATCACTATAAGACTAATTTGAAATTTTGAACTACACATATAATATCTTCACTATCATGAGACTTATCCAAATTTAGCCATAAACATGCTCGTAAAATTTTACCCTTTATAATAGTTTGGTCACAATTCTCCGACCTTGCAATTGCAATGACAATCGTTATACCCTGCACCACGGTAATGTGCACCGCGATCCAAAACGACGTCGTTTCGATGTTAGTGGACGCGGACGCGAATGACTCCAGGGAATTCATTATCTATAATACACATAATCATTATCTAGAATACACAAAACGTTTGCCTAGAATATACAGAATGTTTGTCCAGAATACAGAATATTGGCACAAAATACACAGAACTCATCCTCCTAACATTCGAATGCACAAACACATCACAACCTGTGTTAATAACATCAATACACAGAATATTGACACAAAATACACAAAACTCATCCTTCTAAACATTTGAATGCACAAACACATCACATGTGTTACTAACATGAATACACAGAACCGGTGCTTAGAATACACAGAATGATTGCCTAGAATACACAGAACGATTACATAGAATACACAGAATATTAACATAATATACAGACGGACAGAAACGAGAAACGTGATTTCCAAAAAAAGAGACGATTAATTTACAATGCTCAAAACGACGTCGTTTACGTACATGGTGCACATTGCTATGTGCACCGTAGTGCACGGTATAATTTGCCTTGCAATGAGCATCTACTATGCTAACCAATCGTTATATCATGGACCAAGATCCATAGTACTCGTGATAGACCTGGTCCACAATATAGGCCCTGTTTGGTAAATAATTGTCTATCATCCAATTTTGGCCTATTTGACCATTATTAGTTATTTAACTTGATTAAAAAATCAATATACGTGTTTGGTTAATAAGCTTTTTGTAACTCCAAAATACTAAATTTCAAAAGGCTGCTCAAAGCAACCTTTTCAATTAGCCTTTTGAGAAAAGAAATTATACCAAACAGCTATTAGCTAACAGCTAATTTACCAAACACTTTTCTACAATCAACTAATATTATCAATTAATTATACTTTCTAACCCAATCAACTAACAAAATCAGCTAACAGCCATTTACCAGAGCCATAATTTATGCATGCTAACTCATTAGAATTTAGAAGTCAAATCCCAAAAACAAGCAAAGAGCATAGGCTTGGAAATTGGAATAGGCTAAATATAAGAGGGAAAACTGTACTCTTGGGTGCAGGCAAAGGAAATCTCGAGTTCACATGCTTTTTTGCCTGTAGACTGCAAGAAGATGAGCTGGACACAGGAGCATTCTACTATTGCAGACTCATATTAGACTACCAATTTTAACCATTATACATATTGAGAGGAAGAAAAAAAAGAGAGTAAATTGGGCAATACAAATCATTCAGATATCAACTGAAATTTGCAAACTACAAATGGAGAGTAAATTTGCTTACACGCGCTATTTGTACCATCTTCCAAGAAAGTAAAGAATGTACTCTTGGCCTTACTCTACTATAGACTATAGTCATATGCTAGCAGGCTAAAAAGACATTAATCCAAAATCCACAAGAGAAACAGGTTGGTCTACCAACTACGGAGAAGAAAAGTTCTCCCTACCAATTCCCCACTACAAAGGGCACACTACTTAATCGAGCTCTAAAAATCATACAGAAGAAACACAGGTTTTGCTAGGGGCGAGTAGAATAAGAAAAACAAAAAAGCATACGGCATAGGAGAGCTGTCTGGTTCGTTGAGGAGACAACAATAGCTTTCAAAAAAGGCAGCATGTTTTAGGAACTTCACAGTGATCTGGAATCCAGACTGATGTATGAAATTCGTTTGCTTTAACCTATTCACAAGATAGAAGATATCAGTTTGACTAGTACGAACAATTTCATAAAATATATATATCCGAATGGGCATGTCTGCATACCATTGGGGCCGACCATAGTAGACAGGCCAGTCTTTTCATGCATCTATTACTTGTATGGAGCAAATAATATCGATGAATTGTGGCCACCAAATCCAAATGAATTCGATAATGCTACTTTGATGTCAAGTTTTTCCTTTTTGGGGCCGACAAGGAACTTTAAATCCTGTTTTTTATGCATAGACACCATTAGAGTGTACCAAAAAATTAGTAGTGTAATTGAAATTATCAGTTCTCACTCAATCAAGAGAACCAAGACACGGGTTTATGTAATCAGAAATAAGCTGCCATTAGTTAGCTCAAATGTAAAAACATATAGTTACAAGGAGCAGAAGGTTCGTACCACACCATCACTTGGGTTTTCAAGATTAATATTTGGATGTACCCATCCAGTCCGAATTGCCTGCAGAACGATTTTAATTTGTCAATATGCAAGTCCAGTGTGTGCTTTGCAATGAGTTCAGTGAGAACCAAGAAAAAACAAGATTTTTGAAATAATGCCATCTATGGGCTTAATCACAGAAATCTATTCAAAAACATTTGTCTTAACTCTTAAGGCCATCTATGGGCTCGAGCATTTGGACCTGGTAAACAGGGCAGAACCATATGTCTGTCAGTTCATCTGATCCTTTATAGACCCAGCTATAGATGATTCACTCTAAACTGAGGATAAAATCCATTTAATTCTTGACAATAATTTCTTGCCACTTTGCCAGTTATGATTCTCTTCAGATTATTAGCTACCCAGTTCATGCTATAGAGGTAAATGTTTAGTTGTGTGAAACCAAAATCTCTTCTTTTTTTTTTCACTCTTGGTGAATAATCAAATAGATTTTAAAACATGCCAAAAGGTTAATAAAATTTCTTGTCTTAGTGTCTAGGATCATCAAATGATTTTCATGCTTACAAAACGATTTCTTCTTCCTCGTACTAATCAAAGGATTGCTTGCTTCCTTTTAGAGCAAGTTTATATCAACATTGTTTCTTTTATTTAAAATGATGCACGAGGTCATAAGGAAAGAGAAAAGGCACTACATGGCTAAACAAACAAACAGCCGAATCCATGGTGACAACATGAAAAAGGAAAGCAAGTAAAAGGAACCTGGGGCTGGGGAATAATGAGAGATCAATTAGAAAAGTTACCTGAACAGTTGCTACAGCCTCCACACCACCAGCTGCTCCTAGAAGGTGACCAATCATTGATTTTGTTGAGTTCACTCGTAACTGCAAGTATTGAATAGCAATTTATAAATAAACATATATACATAGTGAAAGCTATACACATTCATGGATTGGCAAAAAAGGTTACATCTTGGACCAGAAACGTAATGCCCAATTAAGTTACCTCCGGATTCTGGCCAAAACAATGAACAAGTGCTTGGTACTCCTTGAGATCCCCAGCTGGTGTGGATGTTGCGTGTGCATTTATATAGTTCACGTCTTCCCTAGATACCCCAGACTGAGCTAAGGCCTTCTCTATACATAGGATAACACCGGTGCCTGCTTGTAAAACGGCATGTTCAAGTATGTGTCAAATCTGTAGCTAAAAAGTAGTCTTAAGTCCAATCAAGCTACAAGGCATACACTTCAACTAAAATAATTCAAATAATAGCACTGCACAAACAAAACCCGCTTAAGGGTTTCTTATATTGAAGTATATATCCAGCTGTATAACCATTACCTTCGGGATGAGGCTCTGTCATGTGATAAGCATCACAAGTGAAGCTTCCACCGAGAAATTCAGCATATATAGTTGCACCTCTTTTCTGCTCATCCAAACAACGAAATTAAAGCACACCTCAAAAAACTAACCAGTCAAAGGTATTCTATTGATTTTTGAGTTGCAAAGAAAATGATAATGGAAATGAATCTTTAAGTTTACCTTGGCATGCTCGAGCTCTTCCAGGAGTAAAACCCCAGCTCCTTCCCCCATGACAAATCCATCACGACCCTGTATAAAATATGTAAGTAATTATTTTAACCTAAAATATTGCCAAAATAATGGAAAATTAAGTTTTTCGTTGCACTACTTCATTTGAAGTTGTAGGCACTAAAAGCATGGGCATTCTCAAGAACAAAGTAACATGTCAAGCATCCTGAGTTCGATTCAAGATATGACAACCATTTCTTTAATAACCATGTCTATGGTCCTCTTAACCTATGCAGTTTCAATAGATACAACCTAAACAAAAGCATGAGAATAAAATAAAGGCATCAACAACATTACACTGTCCCAGGGTCGTGAAGCTTTAGTAGGATCTTTGTTTCTCTGAGAAAGTGCCCTGCAAGCTACAAACCCACCCAAACCTGCAACAAGAAATGAAACAGGAATGAAACAAGCACAGGGGATCTAAACATATTGAAAACTGCAAGAGAAAGATATAATACCAATTGGTATAATAGCCGCATCAGATCCACCACAAAGCATCACATCCTGCAATACTCAAAAACATTTCCACATCATATTCTCGGTAAAATATTTAGTTTGGAATAACAATATTGCTTCTACAGCATTAATACAGTCAAAGAATCACAATTCCAAAAGCTCTTTAGAATGTAAGACAAAGATACTTACAGCTTCACCTCTAATGATGTGGTTAGCAGCACTCAATATACAGAAGTTGCTTGTAGCACATGCAGTCGAAATTGAATAATTTGGTCCCATCCAACCCTGCAGTTCAGTTTGTAACAAAAGCTTCAAAGGATGCGCGCGGGTTCAATCTATGGCACTGAAATACTAAAAAATATCTAGTAACTAACCAGATCCATTGCAAGTATGGCAGAACCCATGTTAGTAGTAGCAAAAGGTACACAAAAAGGATTCATCTTCTTGTATGAAATCCTCAAAGCCTCTATTGCATCATTGAAAACCTGTCACATCAAAAATAATAATAATTTTATTAAAACCTTCTCTTGTACGTCAGATTATTGCAGTTTTACTATGTCTTTAAGGAATACCCATCTAAGTAACCCTACCTCAGAAATTGGAAATGGTTATCTCAAGAATTCTGCAGACCTTAGCTAAAGTACAAGAAAGTTTGGTGGGAGTTTGGTTAAAAATTGGAACCAAATACTTAGTAATTGGAATAGGTTTTAGTAAAAGTAGCTTATCCATTTGGTACAAAAATTAGAACCAGAATCAATAATAACTTTACTCTAAAAACTCTTCTAAAAAATCTCATTTTCTCTATTTTCATCCAATTCCCATTTCATATTTTTTTTAATCCTCATGGTCACCAATAGCGATCTTGAGATCAAGATCATTCTTGATGATATTGCCTTCATTTTGAGCCAGGGATACCTCAGATTCTTTATTGCTGCTGTTTTTTATACTTTCTCTCTCTTCATCCCATTTCAGATTTCTTTAGTTGCAGCTGGGGATTACGAGTCACATTTCAGCATTCACACTCAATTTCTTCAAAATTCTTCACCAGGAGGATGGTGCAGAGGTTCCGATTTCTTCAGATCTCATAGAAGTATTTCATATTTCTTCATCTACAATTTTATTCAGATTCCTTATGCTACTGTTTGGTCTAGTAGATGATTCTTTTTCATCAAATTTATTGAGCTTCAAAGTCATTAGTGATATGAATTATGAAGTCCCCACTGTTGATGTCTAATTTGTAGAGATGGCATGAAGTCGCTGATGTTGACAGCGAAGATAAGGGAAGGAAAAGGGGAACAGCGATGGAGGGTTTTTTTCCTTCTTTTTCTCTGTTAATTTTCATTCCGGATTTCCAGTGCAAAAGTGGTCTTTAGGTAAGGAATGGAATCTATCATTCCATACGGATTTAAATCCTATTCCAGTGTAAATAAAAATAGACAAACAAACAACACTATCGGAATCAAATCCAATAGTAGGTTAGAAACCCCTAAACCAAACGCCTCTTTAATGTAAAGAAATTAAGGGATTACCTTCATCCCACCCATAGCAGAGCCAATCAAAACTCCACATTTCTTTTTATCCATTTCATCCATCAAATCATTATTAATTCCAGCATCAGCCAATGCCTTCTTCCCAGCAGTCAACATGTAAAGCATAAACTTGTCCATTCTTTTTGAAAGCTTTGGTGCAATCCAACCATCAGTCGAGAAGGACTTGATCTCTCCAGCAATTCTCTGCATTCAATACCCATCATCAAAACCCGAAGTACATGCCTTTTATAAGAAGGGTTGAAGAACAGGACATACTGTTGGAAACTGGGAACAATCAAAAGTCTCTATGTCACTTATGCCACTAACACCTTCAAGAAGGTTTTCATAATAGACATTGGGTTCATGACCAACTGGTGTCGCAACACCCATCCCAGTCACAACTACTCGCCTTTCCTTGGTGGATGGTTTCTTCTTAGTTGCAACTTCCATGGCAGGTTGCACGACAGCTGCCATTACCTCTGCTAGATCATGTGTGAACTGAAAATGTCAGCATTATACTTGCCACATAAAGATTTAATGAGAAGACATTTATCATTAATTGGTGATAATTCACTACAATTACAGAAAGCAGGTAAATATGAAACCATTTGGAAAGATATCTAGATGTTGAAAATTTTCATTTATTATTTAGCCCAAAAGAACAAGTTTCTATACAAGGTGGAAGAATAACCCAAAGTGAACCGGACACCTAAAAGGAATACCCAAGCTTTGAATGCTACTATCACAGCCATCCCTGTCCTGTATGGATTCATGACAATGTACAGAAGGTAGATGAAAAAGTAAAGACTTATAAACCCAGTGTCAATTGAAATTTGTCAAACCTCAACAACCTAGGGGTATATAATAGATAGTATTAATGGTTACCTTTCAGGGAAACAGAACGTAGGAGGAAAGTATAAAAAGATTGACTAGCAAGCCATTCCAAAAATACTAGTGAATTAAATTTTAGACCAACTGAACAGCTTCCTTACCATGCAGGCATATGCAGAGCAAGGCAAGAAAGATGCAGCTATACCTATACTTCCATTAGAAATAGATGCAAATTCAATTCAAATGTACCTATTCTTCTTCCATTAGAAATGGAGAGGACAAACAAACAATCAACCTAATGGATACACATCCAATTCAAACGCACAAGGCTTAAATTAAACAAAATCCTGATTCTGCTGCATCAATCAACAACGAATACACCATTCTCTAACTTGTAATCTGAGATCGAACTACAGTTTACTCTCAATAAACCACCCCAAGCAACTCAATTACACACACATAACATAACGGCAGAGGTGGAGATTACCAGAGTGAGTAACGCCGCTAGATTTACTGCGCCTCCTGCATCCGGAGAGCGAAGAGAAGGCATTATCCACAAATCCAGAATCGGAAGAAGAGAGGCCAATACTTCTCCTCATAATACTCCCACAACTACTACTCCGACAAGCAACTGAACCCAATCCACTCTCCGGCCTCGAGCAAATCGACGAACACTCAAAAAGCACCTTCTCATTCTCCTTCCCGCAGCCAACTCTCATGCATGCTGACATCAACCACGACGACATCGCCGACGACCCCATTCTCCCTCCAATTCCCAATCTATACACTTCCTATCTCCAAACTCAGCTCTCTATACCTATCTATTCTATTTATATATAACAATAACAATACTCTGTATATACAAATTGGTTGTCGAGAGCAAAGCAACTTGGAAAGGAGGAAGAAGAAGAAGAAGCGGTTAAAGGAGAAGAGAGAACAGTGTGCGTTTGTATGTATATGTAATGAATGAATCTGAGAGTGAGCGGTGAGAGAATCAAAGTGGTGTCGTTTTTATGGATCTCTGCGCTCAAACTTCCTCTCTCTCTCTCTCTCTCAGACGCCACCAACTTATTCACGGAGTATTTTTGCTTTTTCTATACATTTTTTTATGACCGGAAACCCACCACCGCCGTTACCTGGGCAGGGACGGAGTTACGTTTATGTACACCGAGTCAAATGATTTAATTTCAGTATCAGTCTATTTTTAGTCTTTTTTTTTTAAATAATTTTTTTGGTTCTAGTACTATTATAATCTCACTATTTTTTAATTCTTTGTCAATAAAATTATTTAAATGGTGTTAAATACAATAATATTTTGATCTATTCAGTTCTGAGTGTTAAACTCTTTTTTTCCTAGATTTATATGTATTATTTTTTCTTAATTTTTTTTCAAAACATCCTTGTTAATCCTATCATTATTGTGGCATGGTCTTTTTTGTTTTCTGTCAATAAATATGTTTAAACGACATTAAGAATGACGTTAAATGATTTTGATGACATCATTTAAGGTAGGATAGTGGGGGAAGTGCAATTTGGGGTCGATCTTAGAGCTTAAATCCATTAAATTGAGATTTAAGATGAAAACGACAAAAATACCCTTAAATTTTTAGATTTTGACACGTCTTAAACGGACGGGTAACCAACGTAATAAATTTTGATATTAAAACTATAGTCCTGGATGAACATTATCTCGGTCAACTGTCCCCATTATCCCCCTCTGAATATATTCTTTCTCTTGGTCAAGCTTACCGCACATTTATTTTTAAATTTTGTTTACTTATTTTGTATAATTTGCGAACTATTATATATGAGTTGAGTTTACCTTTCGGAGCAAAGTTTGTCATTTTTTGGCAACGTAGTTTGTGAGGGTCGCATGTTTTCATCTTATTACGTGGTCTATAGACTTTCTACTTCTCCATTAAATAAAACAAATTATATAACACATGTGACAGCTTCAATAAATAAATATGAGTTTTCAAATTCCGAATTATATTTATAACCTTCTATAATATAAAGTATAGTTTTATAAGTAGTGTACATTGAATTTTTCACAAAATAGGATAAATTGGATTTTAAGTATTTTCCATTTTCCTTACCAAAAAAATCCCTTTGATTGAGTTAATTGGATCACATATTAATTAGGCTTAATTAAGCTAGTTAATTGACGGACCAATTAATTGGCTAACCATTATATTTTTTGGATTGGACCATGGTCCACATTGCAAGATGATCAATATTACATATACTCTTATTTTACACTTCATTTTCAATTGTCTTATGATGTGTTATACAATAATTAAACAAAAAAAAAAAAAAAGTGGGGTGGAGGGGGCACTATTTCTACTCATTAACTTTTATTTATCAATTAAAATATATACACATAGCAGGTGTTATACTCCTTGGGAGTAATCTAGCATTTTCGTTGCAAAATTGATCATAATCCAAAATGACATCATTTCGTAAGCCGCAACTCACATAATTGATGCCTTTAGTAGCGCCATTTTTTTCATGCAGTACAAAAAATAATGTTGGTACTACATGTACATAAGATGGTAAGTATATGTACATAATTTGTTAACTACAAGCTTATAAAATCAATACATTAAATTCATACTAAAAATTTCCTAATTTTCAATCAAATATCTATTAAAACTATATCATATTCATAATTATATGTCGACCACTTCATTTATAAATTTTTAGCTTTAAGTTTATTTACTTATCATTTACAAACTTATAACAATGTTATAATTACTTGACATGATACATTTATAGTGAACCGATTATGTATTTATATATGCAAGTTTATATACCTAACAAATTATGTAACTATAGCAAGGGTGAATGTTGACTAAGCGGAATGAAAAAAAAAAAAGTCGCATTAATTTAGACAAAACGACATTATTTTGGATTAGAGTTCATCTATGGTTTTTTGTTTTTTTTTTTTAATCCTGATTCGTCTTCTCAACCTCATCTTTGACTTCTTTCTTCAGTTTCTTATTTTCAAAATTGTATCAGCTTCGCTCGTCTTCTTGATTTGAATCATCTTTAGTTTCGTTAGGTGCACAAACAACTTAGAGTATGAGCATGCAATGTACTGTCATTGTGTATTAAAAATCCTAATTTGCACAACTTGCGATTCTAAGAGGAAATTTTTTTGTTGTCAAAGATGGAAGGTACAAATATGTATATTATTTTTACATTGGTTTAATTTTTTGAAAGACCCATTTAGTAAATGTATTTGAAATCTTTTCAGGAGGGGTACATGTGCGATATTTTTTGTTTGGAAAGACCAAATTTCATCGACTAGAGAACAAAATGAGAATGATGCATTTGTGATGGAAGTTTTTATTTTAGTCACCTTAGGTAGAATTAGAGTTTTCACTTTTCTGTGAATTTAATCAATTCCACCGGAAGGTATAATTATATTATAATTCAACATTCCTGTGGAATTGGAGCCACCGAAAAGTAGAAAATTCACTTTTCAGTTGTTGAAGCCATACCAAGAAAAATATTAATATTTTGCTAGAAGCCATGTCAAAAATAAAAACATATTTTGCTAGTCACATCAGCTTAATCGAACGCCATGTTATCAAAACCTAATGAAACTTAGCAAAGATGGTAAATGTAAGAATTCTATGAAGTTTATGTATCAAATTAGCTCTTATTTTAGACAAAGAAGTTAATTAAACACTTGTGAATGGTGGATGAGTATATTTAACCCTTTGTCTATTAAAAAATAAACCAACTAACCAAACAAAAGTTTTAAAAAAATAATTTCGTGCACGTGACATAATAACTTTAAGGATTGATTTAATTAAATCATCAAATGGATACTCCACTTAATATTGGCTATTTCAAAAGAAATATGAACAAATTTCGTGCACGCACCCACCGTCCATTAGTTTTACAAGTCATTTTCTTGAGATTTGACTCGCAGGTTAGGTTTGGCTAATTTCCTCCAACCCACGTACACTGATTGACATGGATATGCCATGAGTTTCACGCCACAATGAACATCATATATCAAATATTATACTTTGCCACTTCAATTAGTGAATGAATATTTCATTGTTCTTATCGCTTCCAACGTGATGCTCGATTACTTTACTTTTAGCATGATGATTTAGTCTCTAGACTAGGGTAGTGCAAGTATTATTGGACCGGTTTGGTCGCTGTCTCCGTAGTTTGGTCATCGAAAAAAATCGCGTTTGTCGAAATGTTGCTGGAGCTCCGTCAGTGTATTATTCACCTGTTATTGCAAGTCATTATTAGAGTTTTAAGTTGTGGTACACTAAATTAATATGTTAATATGTCTAATTGCACTTTTTAAAAGTTGGAAGGTCTAGTTGATTTCTTAGATAAAGTTTGATGGTGTATTTGATTTTTTTTTTTTCGTTTCGTACTAAATTAGAATATGAATAGTAGTTGAAATTATAATTTCATCAAGTGGGTACAGCAAACGTGTTGGATTGGAACGAGGAAACCTAATCATTTCCTTTTTACCATTTCTATTATTTTTTTTTGTTGTAGAAAACAGTTCTATTAATGGGAGGTAAAAAACAAATTTTTTTGGTACTATTGACTTTGTTATAGAATGTAGTATCTGTTCATAACTATTTTTTACTGAGACTTTAACCCACCCTTTCTATGTATTTTTTCCTGAGACTTTAACCCACCCTTTCTATGTGGAAGTGCAACCGGGTGTCACTAGACCACAAGGTCTTTGAAAATTAAAAGAAAAAATTGATAACCCAAAATGAGTACTTCTGGTGTGTTTGGTTCGAACATGAGAATTATAATAGGAATATGAATCAAATATTTAATTGGTAATTGGAATGAGTTTTGGTAAGAGTATTTTGCATGTTTTCTAATATTATAGAATTAGAATTATTATCAATATTGATATTTGGTTATATATAACCTTATAATCGGAATAAATATTTTAAAATACAAAAATAAAAAATCAAGATAATTGACACGATGAAGTGAGTAGGCAATGTAATGAGACAATTTTAAATGAATAGAATAACATTACGTGATAAGTTTTGTAATTATATAGGGGTAATCAAATGTGTTTTAAAAAGTTGTCAGCCAAATAATATATATGTCATTCATTCTTATTCATTGCATATAACCCTATGAACAAAAATACACTCTTAATTGGGTGAAACATGATTCGGTTAGCTATAAAATTTTCTAATTTTAAAAATGGAGAAATGAAAACAAAAACTTAAAGCAAACGGGCCTAAATGTATTATTGGGCTTTTCACCCGAAAGCTAGCTAATGATGGGCCTGCTTCAGGTCCATTTGGGAATCTCAGTAGTACTACGTTCATTCTAGTATCATTTTCAGTTAAAATCCGACCCGGTTACAGTTAAACCAGCAACGGAGAAGCTCGACAATGGAGCTAAACCCTAGCAAGAAGAAAATCAAAAAAGCAGAAAACAGTTCGGAAATTTTCGCCTCCTGCTCGTTCGCTAGCCTCGGCCTTCATCCAACATTATGCGACCAGCTCAAAGGTGGTCTCCTTTGTTCATACATTCATTAATTGATTCAATTGTTATGTGTAATTACTTACTTGATTATTGTTTCTGGTATGTTTTATCAGAGAGGCTGGGTTTTGAAGTTCCGACTCTTGTTCAAGCTCAAGCAATTCCGGTTATCCTCTCTGGTCGACACGTGTACTGCTCTTTCCCCATTTATTTGATTATTCTTTTCATTCTCTTGATTATGTTTTGTTTAGGTCAAGTTATTCATTAAACTTTAGTTTTTTTTTTTTTTAATATGGGAGGTGCCTTTGGGTTTTCCTTTATATTTAATTTGCAGGTTAGTGAATGCAGCGACTGGGACAGGGAAAACAGTGGCGTACTTGGCTCCAGTTATTCATCAGTTGCAGAAATGTGAACCTCGGATTCAACGCTCTGATGGTACTTTTGGTATGTGTTTTATGTTGATATGTTGGTTCAAAGCTCACTCCCTTTTTTCTCTTGCATGCTCAATTCTTGCTCAGTGCAATAGGAAACAAATTGCCAGGCTTGTTGATGTCTTGTTTGATTCTTGCCTCAACCTTCAGCAAGTTTTTATTAGAAGAAACATGAAGCTCAATATTTCTCAAATTATAACCTTACTGAAATATGTGCATGAGAATTAAGGACATTAAAATATTTAATGTTTGATCCTACAAATAATGGATAAGGCATGCCTTTAAATGATGCGGAATTATGAGTTACTTAACTTTCACCAAACAGAGCATATTACATGCCATTCTCATGTATAATAAAATGGTGAAACCTCATTTTGCCCTTTCTCTTGCCTTTTTTTTTCTTCTTCTTTTGAGATTGTTAGTGCTGATAATAACTGACATATCTGTGATAGCGTTGGTTTTTTTTTCTTCTTCTTTTGAGATTGTTAGTGCTGATAATAACTGACATATCTGTGATAGCGTTGGTTCTTGTACCAACGCATGAATTGTGTCTGCAGGTGTATGAAATTTTGCAGAAAATGTTACATCGCTTCCACTGGATTGTTCCTGGGTATATAATGGGTGGGGAAAACAGGTCAAAGGAGAAGGCCAGATTGCGGAAAGGTAGGAAATGTTGAATGTTTTGCTATTCTAATTAATTGCTGGAAACTGGATACTGTTAAATGAGTTTAAGTGTGGTGACATTGGTCACATCATCAGACTTTAAACAGTTTAGCTACACTTCCCAAATATAATCTTTCAAGCTATCGTTGTTCCTTACAATAATTCTGTTTGGAATGTAATACAAACTAGAAGTTATTTATGGCTTGTCATTTTTTTTTTGGGTATCTCCACATTTGTTATGCAGTATGTGAAATTAAACATACTCATTTTGTTCTTTTTGTGTAAATTTTGGATTAGCTGGTCTAAAATACTGTTGTTTCTATTGTTGAATGTACCTGTTTAGTAGTGTAGATATCACACTCTCAGCCTATAATGTTCTTCTCGTATTCACTGAATTAATGGCTTGGGATTATTTCCATTTCTAGGTATATCAATTCTTGTTGCAACTCCTGGTCGTCTTTTGGATCACCTAAGAAAGACATCATCATTCATACACACAAATCTGCGGTGGATTGTTTTTGATGAAGCGGATAGGTATTGCCCCCATATTCAATTAATTTCTCCTTCAAATAAATTTTTCTTACTACTTTCAGTTCCTTCATTGTCATTCATCTGTCTACTTTTCAGGATTTTGGAACTTGGATATGGTAAAGAAATTGAAGATATACTTAATGTTTTGGGCTCATTTGGCAAGGAGAAAACAGCTTTTAGAGGCCTTGAAGTTCAGAGGCAAAACTTGCTGCTGTCAGCAACATTAAATGAGAAAGTGAACCATCTTGCCAAAATCAGTTTAGATAATCCAATAATGGTTGGTCTTGAGGATAAGAAGTCAGATAACAAACAAAATCATGAAGAAATGGAAACAAGTGGACTTAATTTAAATGATGAATTTGAAACACCTGGAAAACTATTGAGTTCTTCCTGTGAGGAATATAAGCTTCCAGCTCAGCTACTCCAAAGATACATAAAAGGTACATGATAAAAGGAAGTTTTGTGTGTTGAGCCCAATTGTAATCACTTATTGTATCATCTTAATGTTAACTTGTTTTCTTTCTGCAGTTCCTTGTGGTTCTCGGCTTGTAGTGCTTCTTTCAATTTTAAAACATCTGTTTGAGAAGGAAGCTTCCACACAGAAGGTTAGGGAATATTGTAATTACAAATCTTCAGTAATGGTGATTGAATTGGATGAACAAATTTTACCTCAGACCTTTTTCTGTTTTATAATATAACGTGTTTTGATAGTTCTGTGCGATACCTGTTGGCGTTCTTTTGTTTCCCACCAATTTCACTCTGTTTTGCAGGTAGTGGTATTCTTTTCTACATGTGATGCTGTAGATTTTCACCATTCGCTGTTGAGTGAATTTCTGTGGAACCCAAGTTCTCAATCAGATTTGGAAGTCAGACAAAAATTTTTGAGTTGCAATATATTTCGGTTACATGGTAATATGAACCATGATGACCGAAGAACTACATTCAATGCATTTAAAACAGAAAAAACAGCTCTCCTTCTGTCCACTGATGTAGCTGCTAGGGGGTTGGACTTCCCAAAAGTTAGATGCATTATACAGTATGATTCTCCTGGTGAGGCAACCGAGTATGTTCATAGGTAAAAATCCTCCCTTGTCTGGGTTGCTTAGCTCTTTCCCTTGGATTTCCCTGTGGTTCTAGTGCTTTTTGCTTCAAGTGTGCCACCAATATATTTCTGAACAGGTCATCTATTGTACAAACTGGCATTGATTTTATGATTGCATTATCTGCATTCATTACCTCATCAAAGCTGTCCAAATTCCAGGGCAGCTGGCTCAAGGCTGTTCCCTCCAGCTGTGCATGATTGCATTAATCCTCTTTCTGAGCTAATAACAATCTCTAAATCCTCTGTTAAGCTGCATGTGTTCATATCCTTTTATTACGCTGTATAATATGATTTTGCTTCTTTGCGTATATTCTTACCACTTGAATATGATTTAACCTGATGCAGAGTTGGAAGAACTGCTCGGTTGGGTGAAAAGGGTGACTCTGTATTATTTCTACAGCCGATTGAAGTTGAGTACTTGCAGGACTTGGAGAAACACGGAGTGACACTAACAGAATATCCCCTTCTTAAATTGCTGGATAGCTTCCCCGTGTTTGGTATGAAACACCTGTCAAAGAAATTTGTTTCGATAGAGATGCATCCCTGGTCAATTTTTCTGCAGAGATCATTAGAATCCTTTGTTACAACGGAGGTAAGACACTAGTGCATTTCATTATGTTTACATTCGTTAGCATTAGAAGTCCCTAGTTTTGAACTCCTATCCCGATGTTTACTGTTGTCAGGCAAATTTGAAAAAACTAGCAAAGAGTGCATTTTGCTCGTGGGTTCGTGCATACACTGCCCATCGCGGAGATCTGAAAAGAATTTTTATGGTGAAGAAGCTTCACTTGGGGCATGTTGCAAAAAGTTTCGCATTGAAGGAACAGCCATCCTTGGTCAACAAATCAATCCAAAAACAAACAAAGAAGAGGGGAAGGGATCAAAAACAGAAGGGAGTATCATCAAAGAAGAGGAAAACCACTAAATAAATTATGAATTTTACTATGGCTATCTAATATCTATACACACACACACACAGGCACAACACGACGAGGTTGAACCAATCGCTTATCATACATGATCCATGGAAAGCTTGACGATGTTGGATGAATGCTAAGAATGTCTGTGAATTGCCTCGAGATGTGTCTGCAGTGCTGCAGCAACATCCCTGTACAATAAAATGCTTAATTTTTGAGGTTTGATGTAAGTGTATACTAGGTAGTTGAAATTCTGAGCATTGTCTTTACGGCATTAGCTCTACAGTTTTGTAGTCCAACTTTAAGCCACAATCTCACTTTTTTCTACTCCTATGTAGCTGCAGCCTATTAAACAAAGACACAAAGTCTTATAATGTCTTATGATTCATGATTCCTTTTTAACTTTCGGAAATCCTATAGTAGCTATAGAATTTACAATTGTACATGGTACTATTGAAAATTATTACTAGTAATATTCGGTTAGAAACAATCGGTGTCGATCAACATCGAATAATTGGGGGACATCTATTATACGGAGTACTATTGAAAACTATTGCCAATAATATTTGGTCAGATGTGATCGGTGTTCATTGACATTGAATGATCAAAGGATAACCTCAGCTAAGTTGATTAGACAGTTGGTTTGGAATCTTGAACGATCAATGGACAATATCAACCAAGTTAAAGAATAATTGATTTGGTAAAAAGGTTCTAAGTTCGACTCTTCGTCGGCGGAATTGTAATGGGCTTTGGACTTTTATGTAAATCAAAGTTTATCTTTATCTTTTATTAGTTTATATAGGTGATGATTGGCTTGGCTGTACCTGGGTAATGGTGTTAGGCTGGCTTCTTTAATGAGATGTAGATTCATCACCAAACATAAGAAAGAGGCATAGTACAGTGGGCCTCGAGCAGTCCACATCAAGGCCCACTAAGATCAGAGTCCACGAATCTACAGGCCCTTCTCTGGCAGTCAACCTTTTCAATCTCTGAAGCCCACGGGCCCACAACCCGTGCAGGAAAGCACCTCAAACTCCCAAAGGCGTTGACGAAAGTGCGTGCGTCCACTCCCCCATGATGAGGTCTGCGTTCACCCACGTCAGGTGAATTTATCATCCCCAGGCTGGGTTCAAATCCGGCCCCACTCCCCGCCACACACAGAATAAAACTGGTGGGCCTTTGTCCATTAATTAGCAGGCCGTGGGCCTTCACCCCTGGCCCACTTCACCCCCCACCCTGTTTATCTACCTTTCTGATACATCTCATTTTCCATTCCAACTCCTTGATTTGAGAATCTTGAATTGAATTGAAATCTTCCAAACAGCAAATTAGGATCCTTAGGACCCTATCACAACTTGTCACTTCAATAACATCAATAATCGATAAGTAAACTGTTAATGTAACTATAATATCTGATGTTTGGATCTGTTTTACAATAATATAAAGATAATAACTATAAAAGAAAACATAATATAAAGTATATAGAATACATATAATAGTAAAAATGAAGTAATTTAGTAGTTTGGGGCAATCAATAACTAGAATGCTAATGCAACGGTAAAGTCAAGTAATGTCGGAGGTTTGGATTCATCTACTAGTGTTAGGGACACCCAATAAAAAAGAGTAACGAGTAAGAGTATTAGTCAAGCTAATAAATACAGTCCATCTCATCATCTCTTTATTCACTGAAAAATATGTATAATTTCATCTCCACCTCATATTCATTATTCATGATCACATCAATTTAAATGATTTATTGTAGTTGAATTTAAAGATGGTCTACTAAAACGATCAAATGGAAATGAAGACTCAAAACAAATATCATTTATATCTAATTATATAATGTTTAGGTTAGTTTTCCATCACTGTATGTCATCTCTCGCATTATATATATATATATATATTTATTTATTTATATTATTTATGTGAGTATAGATATAGGGTGGTTTAAGTTTGACATCCATATCCTCACATGGAAGGCAATAATAATAACACACAAATGGGGAATTGTTGAGGAAAACAAGTGAAATTGGATGTTTAGCTGATGTCGGTGTTTTATTGCAGTGCCGTCCTTCTCCTTATATTCTCTATTTGATTTTTTTAAAATAGTTCATAAATTATTAAAATAATAAGGATAATTAAGTGGCTTTAAATCCACTAAAATAGTTAATAAAATTATTTACCTATCAGCATATATATGTTAATCTAGAGGTTATTGTCTGTCCTATTTCCATAGGTCATGATTTTTTTAGGGCATATAGTTATATAAATGGTATAGCTATTAATAAAGTAACCCTTAAATAGAAAATAAGACCGGGATATATATGGGAAACATCAAATTTTTAAAATATAGAACACGAAACATGGAGAAAACATTTTGCATGCATAAATATTCACTCACCATTAAGTACGCATAAATGCACCACAAAATATTTCAAAATGCGTCACTAGGTATGGTGATGTGTGCTGCGCTGGTGCATTTTTAAACACTGTGTGATGCATTTATGTATATCTAATGATGAATTCGCACCAATCGCAAACTTATATATATATATATATATATATATATATATATATATATAAATACTGTGAATATACAAAGCTAAGTACTTATACGGAAGGAATATTATTTTTTTTTTGGAATGTCCACGAGGTGTCCTGAGCAGACCCTTATAACATGAGGCACCTTTAAGCCCGTACCATACTCAGACTAATCCCCGCTCGCACTGGGCCGGCCCAATTAAGAGACAAAGTGCTGACCATATTGGTTTCTCCATACAAGGGGGGATCGAACTCTCGACCTCCTCTTAAAGGGCAAGAGTGCTGAGCCACTCACGCCAACCAAGCTGGTTACGGAAGGAAGGTTATTGGATGAAATGGCAGCCGACTTTTGCATGAAAAGAGGGATCAGAAGTAAATAAAAATATATATAAACACCCACCCGGCCTGGTTTATTGCCGTGAATCTCGTCTTGTGTTTGCCCATTACACTCTCACCTCAATAATTGCTACCTTTATTTGTACCTCTTTCAATTCTTTCATGTTCCATCTTTCCGGTTTTAGTTTATTATCGTAACGGCAGCAACTGTTAAGGTGATGTCCATCTCAGATAATCATCAATAAAAGAATTCAATGATCAAGTTAAGTGTTAATTTTATTATGAAAGTTAATTAGTTCAAAAATAGAAGTCATATCAGATCTTAACTTAATTACTGTTTTATAACCTCTTGTAAAATTTAGATAAAGATAGATTGTACAATTTTCTCCTTCTTGAAAAGTCGACTTTTTTTTTTTTCACCTAGCACTACCCTCCAAACAAAAGCACCTTAAATCAAGGTTCCATTTTCGATACACTACAAAATATTACTCTAATTTTGTTTTATGAAACTAATGTAAAATCGTATTAAGTAGTACTTCTATATTCTTGTGCACTAAACTTAGAGATCATAATGGTATAAAACTATGTATAAGCTTATCCTCCATGATCTATATATATCAAACATGAAAGTTGAGTTGATGAGATCGATGGAGTGGGAAGATGATTGATTGAACCCCACCTTATTATGGTGCAATTAATTAAAATGAAAAAAATGGTAGTCCCACTACTGGAAAGGAAGGTAATGCGGCTTCTCTCTTTCCTTCCTAGTGGATAGCACAACATCATCATCATCTATCTTTCATTTCCCAGCTAAGAGATATTGTGGAATCACCTGGATGCTGACCACCCTTAATAAAAATATTATTAATATATAGTCCCATATTTCTTGATATATATGAGAGGGTTCAGATGAAAATATATATAACTTTCACGTAAAAAGTGAGAATTGAATTGAGCTCATTCATCTATTTTAATAGATTAAGGGTCAATGGTTGCTGAAAAATAAAGATAAAATAGGTAGATTATTTGTATAAATATTGGAAACTTAAAAATTTGTAATAATTATAAAATTAACTATGTATTTTTATTACTAAAACCTTCAACATTGATGCATGAACTCTGATAGACGAGTGTGATTAGTCTTAACTTTTTACTGTGGTTAGTTGTTTTCATTTGAACCCACACCTATATATACAGACACATCTTGTTCAATATAATCTTGACTTGATCAACTAAACAAGGAGTTGACAAAAGCTTTGTTGAGTTCATAAAATTTAATACGTATTTTGTTTTCAACTATCAACTTATCTTTCCAGTTGAGTTGGAATACATTTTTTAATATATTATCCGAGTCAAACTTACGCGCCTCCTGAGGGGTGTTAAGCGTAATAAATATAAATAAATAATATACAACCTAGCTAGTTAGCAGATTAAACTTTCAATTGTGACTGAACCCTACTTCAATTTTGAAATCCCAGGTTTGGTATATTGGTTTGTTTTTATGAAGAGGGCATTTAGTGATTCCATACATGGAGGTTTGTTAATATAATTAATGTTTAATTAAATCGTCATGGGCCTATGCTTGGGAGGCAAGTTTGGGTTTGCTGGTCTCCACCATGACATGGAACCATTAAGCTCAATACAGATGGTGCTAGAAACGCTAACTCGGGAATAGTTAGTGCTGGTGGTGTTCTCCGCGATCATAATGGTATGTGAATCGTGAGGTTCATTATGAAAATCGGAATCACTAATAGCTTCACCGCCGAACTTTGGAGCATCCGGGAGGGGTTGCTCGTTGTCAAAAACCATGGTTTCGAAAAGATCATTGTTTACAAACTCGGAAACTATGTTATAAGCCGTGAATAAGGAAACTGAGTCCAGGCCGAAATCTGAAACTTTGATGGCTGACTACAAGTTTATCATGAATCAATTTCGTGAGTGTGAGATTGTCCATGTTCTTCGTGAGGGTCATCAATGTGTCGACCACCTAGTTAACACAGGGCAAGGCAGCCACAGGAGAACAGCGATCTTTCATGTCAATGTAAAATCTCAAAAATGACAAAATACTTCCAACTGCATTTCTAAAATTCGAACCCAAAATCATCCGAGACCTCTAATTAAATTGGAAGAGACCTGCGTAATCTCATTCCTTCGCATAGCTAGGTTTAAATGGGTCATATTAATTTGGCCAGGGCCGATTTTTTTATTTGCGTGGCCCTGTGTTGGTAAATAAGTGGGGCCTTATTAAATTATAAATAAACCGCGAATTGAAGAAAAATTGTAAAGAGAAAAATGTAAAAAACTTAATTTTGGGCCCATATAATTACAAATACATATACTAACTATTAGGTCAGAGCTGAACTAAGGGCCCCTAAAATTTTGAGGCCCTGTACTGTTGCACATCTTGCACGCCCTAAAATCCGGCCGTGAATTTGGTAAAGTGGTTTTCTAAGACAAATTAGAAGGGAGGTGAGGACAGTGGACATCAAGTCAAAGTTTCTTAATTTGACACCAACAAAATACCTAGGTTTTTTTCTTGAAACCATATCTGATGCAATTATGCAAAACGCACCGAAATTGTAATGAATGGTCTGTAAGCAATCTTAAATATATGGGACTACTCGAGGTTAACGACAACAGGATGTGTAAATGTCGTGTCAATGTCTTTAATTAAGGCGGCACTAAGTCATTAAGTCTGATCTAATGCATATGTATGATTAACATGGGATCAATCAAAGATTATTGTCCATGATTAAGGTAGTTAATCTTTTCCCATAATTAATTTTATGTTTGACCACTTCTACGATTCTAACGAATATTCACACGCAAAAGAATTGAGATGGTAAATATCAACATTCATATTCTATATTTTGTAATTTGCCGAGGGCATCTGAGGGTTTAATTATGAGTAAATTAAATTCTTTTGTATTAACTCATCAATTGAAGTCTACTTCATAAAATTCATTACAACAACCATCAACTCATCAATTGAACTACTCTACCTAATAAAATTTATTACAATGGATATTCTCACGCGAAAGAACTAAGACGGTACATATCAATGTTCATATTTCATACCTTGTAATTTGTCAAAAGAATCTTAATTTAATCAGCTAGTAAGTTAAATGGCCGAATTTATTGAGAATTCATCATAAAAGATATTTTCACGTGAAAGAATTGAAACAGTAAATATCAAATTGTCATAGTATTTTTAAAAGAAAAGAAAAACTCAAAAATAAGAGAGAAATCCAAATGCTAGTCTCACTAGCCTCTGATATATCATAACTCTTTTCATTTGTGAAATTCCTACCCGATCAATAAAAAACACACATTGAAAGCCCGAAGAAACTTCCATCTTTTCAATACAGACGCTAGTCTAATGATTTTTTTTTTTTTTTTTGGGTTAAGCCATCTACAACACAATTTTGCTCGTAGTATTTTGTATCTCGTGATTTGTTAAGAGAGGGTCTCGATTTAATCAACTAGCAGGTTAATTAGATGGATTATTTGGTCGAAAATTAAGGTAGTTAAGTGGGGATAATTTCATGATTAGTTCGTTAATATAATTACAATAGCACTAAGATGCCAAAATGATTTCATCTTTGATGACCATGTGCACACCTAACGCCTTATATCATTCAATTGGCATGTCGACCGCCAACATGAGGTTTTTTTAGTGTCTATGCCATCATTCTCTTTGCCTCTTTTTTTTTTTCCTGTTTAAATTATATTATATTTAAAGTATTCCATGATTAAACAATTAATTAATAAAGTAAAGAATATTATTTAAAAAATCTGGGTATAAAGTATGTTTATACTTAATAACTGCGTGGATTGTATATAATTAATAACCTATTTCAAATTATTTAATTAATTAAATTAGTTAAAAAGAAAACTTGGATGCATACATATATTGCACACACCCAAGGCATTAGACAAATCTTAACTAATTTATTCACTAATGTCACAAGAATCTTGTACTTGTCATTGCATTTTAAATTAAATAAAACCCTACGGCATGTTCTTTTCTTCTTCTATTGAAAGAGCGCAATAAAATCCGAATGAAATTTGAATTAGTAATAAGAACAAACAATGATTTAGTTTTTTATTGCATAATTTAAAGGGAAATGGACGAAATAAGCTCTTAAACTTTACCAAAAAAATCAATTAGATCCTTGAACTTTCAAAATTTACAATTAAATTCACAAACATGTTATTTTGAAGCAATGAAACCCACAAACCTGTTGGTGACCTGTAATTGCATGTCAACTAGGGTTTCGGGCAACTTCGGCAAACGTCCAACCAAATTTCGGTAATTCATGTCAAATACCAGCGCCCAAGCAGGAGTTGAAGAATTACGTTTGTCTTCAAGACTGGAAACGAACGGAATATGTTTTTTCTTTTTAATATTTATTTTTGTTTAATTTTTGAAAAACAATGTTCAACATATAGCTTATTTAAT
Source organism: Ipomoea triloba (assembly GCF_003576645.1). Taxonomy (NCBI): domain Eukaryota; kingdom Viridiplantae; phylum Streptophyta; class Magnoliopsida; order Solanales; family Convolvulaceae; genus Ipomoea; species Ipomoea triloba. The sequence goes on along the minus strand of NC_044917.1, from coordinate 1,298,641 downwards.
AAAAACTAATTAATTAAAAATTTTAAAGTTTTAAATGCAACCCCATCAACTTTAATCATAGTACCATACAAATTGGCATGATTACAATAATTTAACTTGTTTGAGGCATTAATCATATTTTTTTAGTTGAATGACCTAATTGCATTTTCGAGTGTAGTTCAGTGATTATTTTAAACCTTTTTTCCTGATAAAGTTTTGAGACGTGGGAAGAGCAAAAAAAAAGAAGATAATAAGTTGATACATCTCTTGTCCAAGAAATGAAAAGATTTTTGTTGATGGTGGGAGTGCAAATGTGAAAGGCAATGGCAAATCAAAGATGCAGTAGGCCGGGGCAATATATGTAATAGATAAGCTGATATATAATCAACTAAGCACTAGTTATGTCATGTCTGTTTGAAAATTGCTTTTCAATGTTATTGCTTTTTGCTTTTGTAATATGCTAAGGTCAAAAATGTTGTGAATATGTCTCCTTTCACTCCTTAATTCATCCGAAAAAGTGTTTCTGCCAATGCTTTTTCTGACCCTTTTCCTCCCAAGCAATAGGCTTATGTTTAAACGACCTACGCGTGTTTTACTACAATGAAAACTTTAAGAAATAAGTGATAATGCATATTTATTATTTTACTAGTTTTATACGCGCATTGCGCGAATGGGTTAATGCCCAATGTTTATATTTAAATAAATATTTGAAAGTTTATCAATGTAAGATTATATAGGAGAAGTTTATACATGAGTAATTGAATGTCGAATTTTTTATTTAAATATCTAACTCAGAGGATATGAATCTAAGATAATATAGAAAATTCATTATAATTATTACTAAAATAAATGTTTGCAACCTTGTAAAATCGATAGTATAAATATTTGGTCTAAAAATAATAGTCTAAATAAATACTACTTTTAATTTGAATTTTTCTAAGTGTTCTTAATTCTGTTTTGAGTAAAATTGTCATTGTCTTCATCTTTACTATTTGTTCTCTTCCTGTTTTTTTTTGGTAGTGTGTTATTTGCAATTCGGTTATTGTTGGTAGCATAGATGACAACTTCATGCAATGAGATTATGATATAGGAGCTATGGACTTTCCTTTACCGTCGTTTCAGTGACTCATAGGGCTTCCCTCAGCTCAGTCTTTTTGGTTCTTGAGAATGGTCGCCACTTCTCCCAGGACCGGAATGATTATCCCTGCCCGATGGGTCTACATCCATCCCTGAATGTCGTCGGGTACTGTTAACTTCCCCGTCATTCTTGTAACTGTCACCTGTAATCCGCGCAGGTGTGTCCGCACCCCCCTGACTGGACGAGAAAGAAAGGATTTATCGGAGCAACCAATCAATTCAAAGATCTTAGATGAAGACGAATCTATGAATAGCAAAATCGTCGGATCGCCTGATTCTGCTTATGCCAATGAGGAAGTAGGTGCTATCTTCAGGTTCGGTCTTTCATTCCTCGCTCGGGGACTCTTTCGTGCTTGCTTGGGGGTGTTCTGCTTGGGGTTCATTTGGTTCAACCATTATTGTTGAATGAGTTATTCTGGATAAAGAAATCCCTAGTTTAAGAAAAAAGATTAAATAAATTAATAAAAGTTTAAAAATTTAAAATATTATGTATTCCAAAGATATTAAAAGGTAGTTTCTCGCTTCAATTTGCTGGGTAATGGGTTATTTGAGTACTTTCATTGTCAACAAATCCCCCAAGTAGTTAATATGATTGATTTCAAACTATTCTTTTTTATTTTTTTCATGGTATTAAAGAAATACATATGTATCATTTTTTGGTGTAACTACTAATTTATTTAATTCAATAAGAGTAAAATAGAGTGATTCCGCTTCAATTGTTGGGTTATTTGAGTACCCTCTTTGCCAACCAATCCCCAAGTAGTTAATATAATTTGTTTCAAATTATTTTAATTTTTTTTCATAATATTAATAAAATACTTGGTAAATAAATATATAACATTATTTTATACTATAACTTTGATATTTAATTACAAGATATTGTAAAAATAAGATAATGGACAATGTAATGAATATCAATTGATAAATTTGAATGTAAAGAATCTTTGCATGAGAGAAAATAAAGACAATATAACTAATCAAATTATTTCTCTTATTTAATTTAATTTTTTGATAATGAATAATTTTTTCAAATAAAGGTATTGTAGACACATAATTCTAAATTAAAGAAATACATATGTATCATTTTTTTGTTGTAGCTACTAATTTATTTAATTTAATAACAGTAAAATAGAGTGAGAAACTTAATTATGTCAAATTTGATTGAGATGGGGTTCGAACCTAAGACCTTTCTTATAGAAATTAATGTGTAAGTTAAAAGTTAACGGAATATTAACGGAGAAGATAATATTTAATGGAAAACTTAACGGATAATCATAAAAGTAAGGTTAAATTAGGTAATCTCTATTAATAATATTAATCTGAATTATCTTAACCATCTATTTGATTAAATAATTCATCTGAACCATCAATTTGATTAAATAATTTGACCGCCATTTTTTCTACCCATTTTAGGCCTAACTCTCTTTGGCTCTTATTAGTATAGTAGATATTGATGGTATAAAAAATATATGATACTCCGTATTATATTTCAAATTTAAAAATAGAGAGTACGTCGGATTTAGGTGAGAACAGGTAAAAACTAAAAAAGTGAGAACATATTTGATTCATTCATATGATTAAATTAATTGTTGAGATGTGCTAGAAAATAAGAGAAATTTAAAAATTATTTCTACCCATTTTAGGCCTAACTCTCTTTGGCTCTTATTAATATAGTAGATATTGATGGTATAAAAAATATATGATACTCCGTATTATATTTTAAATTTAAAAATAGAGAGTACGTCGGATTTAGGTGAGAACAGGTAAAAACTAAAAAAGTGAGAACATATTTGATTCATTCATATGATTAAATTAATTGTTGAGATGTGCTAGAAAATAAGAGAAATTTAAAAAGAATGGAGTTAATTTTATAAATATTACAATCTTAAAATTTTTTAATATTTATGAAATTGATACGATGTACTAAAATCTTCAACCGTTGATGAACTTAAATAGACAGATGATTTTTTTTTTTACACTTTTTTGTTTTTAGATGAGGGCATTTTTTTGGTCAATCTACAGGGTCTTTCTCGCCGTCCCTTCAACGGTCTGGGGTCCACCCACGTTCGCTCCAACACTTGCGGGAATTGAACCTGAGTTCTCCCGAAATTCCTCCCCACAAAGAGAGCTCACTTGCCACTTGAGCTACCCCATTGGGTTATTACATGAGGACATTGTTTTCCTTTCATCCCTCCCCTCCCCCCACCCACACATATAAACACATATATAGGGAAAGGTTCAGGTGAAAACACATCCCCTGTAAAAAGTGCAAACACATCCACACCCTTCATTTTTAGAAATCAAAAGCTATATAATCTTACCATTACTAAACTTTCGAGTTTACACTAATTATAAATGAACCAAGCTCAAAATTTTCAATAATTATAAAATTGATCCCGTATTTTATTATTATTTTTTTATTAAAACCCTCAATCATTGATAAACCCTGATGGTAGATTGAGATTAGTTCTCATTTTATTTTTTTTACCGGAGAGCTCTATTCTCATTTGATCATGCATTATATATATATATATATATATATATATATATATATATATATATATATATATATATAACTAGTATCTTCTATAGTTTTATTCAATCAAATCATGTAATCTCTTGCATGAGCATTTATTCAAAGATATGATAGAATTGCCACCCAACTGATCGGTAGACCCTACTACATGACCACTTCTCATACAATACGGTGCATACTAAATAAATGAAAATATTATTAGTTGTATTGTCACAAATATTTAGTACCAAATTTGATCTCGATTGACGTACACTACTATGAGCAAATATGGTGTGGCTAGGGATATCTATTAATATAAGATATTTTATCAATTCGATGCATATAATAAAAATGTAACAAGGTAGGTTAGTTTTTTTTTTTTTTTTTGTTTTATTAATTTTATTTAAGATGGGAGGGTATGTATTTACTATTTAGTACCTTACTCAACTATCTTAGAAAAAACAATTAAACCCTTCCCTGTATACGGGAGGTGGTGGGTTCGAGTCTCAGTGGAGACAATATTGACTCTTGTGTTTCAATAGGTTGATAAAGTACTTATGAACAGATAGTGCATTGTAATAGAGTCAGTAGTATTAAAAAAGAAAAAACAATTAAATATTTTACCAACCTCATACAACAATTAATGTTAAATTTACCTTAAAATTAAATGTACCCAAATTATGATACCATTAAATAAACATAATGTAAAAAAGTAAATGCTTGATTATTAATTGGAAAATTTAATCATTTCTCTGGAGAAAGAAAAAAAAAATAGATGTTATATTACTTGTACAATTAAAAAGTAGAAATAATGAAATAAAGAAATATAAAGTTAGAGAAAAGAAAAATGAAGATGTGGCACTTTCAGAATGGAGTGTAACTTATATGATCATATTCTACTAAAAAAAAATATAATAAAATATCTTAAATGCACATATTTTACATGTTTAATGTTTTAATTGTACCCTTTTTAAGTTCAGTGATTCAATTATGCGCAAAAAAGTAATAAGTTTAGTGGGCTAATTGATACTTTTTCTTGATTTAAAAAATATAATTAAGATGGAATGATTAGAAGGTAATTAGGTAGCAAAAATATATAGCTAGGTTTGATAGACAAAATAAAATGTTGTCTTGTATTGGGAGTTCCAAGGAGATTCTAACTGTCGAAACGAAATGGTTAGTGAAAGCAAAGGGACATATGTATATGTATATCTATATGCAAATCCCATCAGCCTCGGAATCTTTTGGGTATTGAGATGGGTTTGATGATCGATCATCGTAAAAAGCTGTCTTAGCCCTATCCCCAATTTCTACATATCACACCAATTATCAATGTACTTTCTCCACATGTAACTATATACACTCTTGTCCCATGCATGCTCGATCTACATGTGTCTATACATACATTATTTACATTGCCGACAGAATCAATACGACAACATTATGTGTGATTGAGTGTAAGAGACCCATTCGTTCTTAACCGATCAGCTTTGGGTATAGTGCAATCTTAAATCCTAGGCCAACGAGTGAAAGAATCAGATACAACAAGTTATAGAACGCTCTTGATTATATGTGTATATATGATCTGTTTATATATATATATATATATATATATATATATATATATATATTATCTCTGTACAAATAATATTCACGTCACATTATTTGTGTTTTTTAATACAATTTTAACATGATAGTGATGGATAGAACGGTGTTTTGATTTAATATTATTAAATAATTGAGTGATTGATTGATATGTAGACACGACACACCATGATATGATATTTTGTATATAATTGAATACTTGAATATGTCCAAAATTTCAAATGCAATGCATATTGAGCTAGCATCTAGAACTGAGATTTGTGACCAACTGACCAAGTAGGGCTACCAAGTAGCTAGCAATCCTTACTATCAAGGATCATATATGCCACCTAATCGTCTATACTCTTAAACAATGTACAAATACATAAAAGACTTATGAGCCAAATAATTATATTCAACATGTTGTATTACATGCTATAATCTTTCAATAAAAATCCTATAAACCAAACACCCCAACTTTCAAATGTATTTTCATGTTTAATTAATTGATAATCTTAATTATATGATATTATTGTTAATTGTTATGTTAAGTTTAGGTGTTTGATTGCGAATAAGATATACACACAATTTTTTTTCAAAGTTTAAGAGGTCAAGATGTTCTCAATCAGTTGGGATGCATGTATTAAGGATCATTTTTTAAGTTTCATTGAGCACGGTGGCTTTTTTAGTATGGAGAGAAAGCACGCGTCAACATTTTCGCCGACTAGAGATACATGCACGCCTAACTAGTTAATTAGCTCAAATGCACCACGCGTTGGCACTGAAGTAACCTGAATAGGTGTGTCAACTCTGTGGATGCTTCACGAGTTCGCGTGCTGATTTTTTGTCTAGGTATAATAATAGGACCTAGACAGTTATGACGACTGACTGGACGATTCATCGCGCGCTGATTTTTTGTTTAGGTGTAATAGGGCGTACCTAGACAGGTATGACGACTGACTGGACGATTCATTACATGCTGATTGTCCGTTCAAATAGGGTCCACTTCCCGAATCCCGCCTCTAAAGTGAGGAGCTGAGGCACAATATTGAAGTTAAATAAGGTCTGAAATTGCTAAATAAGTAAATATGCCCACCATTAATTTTATGACATTATAATCTTGGATTATAGTATATGATACAATGTATAAATAAAATTAAAATTAAAATAAATAATAAAAAAAGTTGGTCGGAGTTAGGAAGTTGGTGGCCAGACAAAGGTTGCAGGTGTTCACATGGGAAGATACTCACAAAGCTGAACTACGCTGCTGCTGCAACCAAGCTTCAGCTCTGGATTCTGGAACAAAACATATTTTAATTATTACTTATTTAATTACTTTTTATTTATCAGAAATTTATTTATTTATTTATTATAATTACATTTTGCAGGTTTTCATTAATAAAATTTTGTTCAAGAAAAACAGTTAAGAAAAGAATATTCATCGTACCCTTCAGAAAGATACACTGATTCCCTCTTTTTCCCCTAGCTTTTATTGTAGATGCATGAATGAATGATGAATATATCCCACTGTACTAAAAATTAAATAACTAATTTTTTAAAACAAAATTATTCTAATTTCTATTTTTAATTTTAACTTATTATACAATATAATATAATAGAGCTGTGAATTCAATAGGAAATTACGTGTTTCTAGTGCGAATTGAAGCAAAAGTCAATATTCAGTAGTCATAGATTGTTACTCATATCTATTTCAAGATTGCGATTAATACTTTTATTTTATTTGGTTTTTTGAAATTAAGAATATAATAATAATATATTGAATGAATTTAAACGTGAATCGTAAGATCCATAAAATAAAGCGTAATCATTATTTTTTTATGAATCAAAATGAGAAATTGAGAATGGTGTAAAAGGTTATTGTGAACCCACTCAATCAACAAAAAAGTGTAATTTTATCTTATTCTGGAGATCAACGCTCTCATACAAATCAAGAGAAAATGACTAATGACTATCTAGCCATCCAATTTGCATACTTGTTTTCTTCATGATGAATATGGTTAATTGAACCCAGCCAGTCTCTGTTAACCAAATTGGTAACAAGAATTAATGTCAAATTGTAAAAGTTTTTAGAGTAAATCAAAACGTTTAGTACAAACTAAGTAAGGTTAAACTGATTTAAAAAAAAAGTAGGGTTAAACTTTATTTTTATAATTTTTTTCCCTTGAATAAACATTATACGCAGAGGAATACGTAAGAAGCAATTAATAAATAGTAAGGTTGCGGTTGGGTCCCGACGTTTTCTTGAAGTAGACAGAAACTTTAATTTTTCACATTTGTAATTTTTTTTCTTCATAATATTCTCTATGCTTTCTTCTCAAAAGGTTGAATCTCCAACCTCAAAAACTCTACATTTCTGTTCGATAGAACATTTTAGATGATAAATCATGATACGCACAAAAGACTGCAACTGGTGCGACTCAATCTCTGATTTTTTTTCCTTAAACTTCAGTCATGTGATCATCCAACTGAGCTGCTCATGTTGACGAAAACCTATACGCTTAGTTGCTTACTGTTCAAAAGGATGGTCAAATAAGTGGAGCATAATTCTAATATTAGAAAGTTAAAATTTAATTCTTAGCAATACTTTTTCGAGGGGTACAAACTTTTTTTTATAGGAGCGATATTTAGTTAGTGTACACCTTCAAATAGTGACAATAGATCATATTTCCATTGTCAAAAAAAAAGGTACGTTTCTAATTAACACCAATGGTATCATTTCCTTAATTAATTAATCCCATCGAGTTGGTCACCACCCTTATTAGCGTATAATTACGCACTAATCCTTCTTTGAATATAATAATCTTTAAACTCCATAGTTTATGGCATGTGGAAAATCTCCTGGTTTTGCGGCTAAATGCTTTAATTATCTCTGTTAACAAGACTCAACAGCAAATTGTTATTAGATAAGTCTTGACGTGTTTAGTTAGTATAAAAGACATCAAAATGTATTAAATTAAATTATATTACATCAATGGTAATCACAAAGTTTCTTGATATAACATCATGTATTATCATCACTATAAGACTAATATGAATTTGGCACATATCGCATCTGTAGAGTTTAACTTTTATCCTTTAAAAGACTATACACGTCTCTGTTATAAATAAAAATGATGCCTAAAGTCTCGAAAGGGGTGGCTAAGTGGATGCAACATAATTCTTGTAATTAAATGTCACAAGCTTAATTAATTCTTACGAACGCCCTCTCAATCAAGCCCATCGCATAGGGTTTTCTAAGTGCAATTTACCTCTCTTTTGCGGGTTATTACACATGAGCGGGTTTATCCCGCACAAACTCTTGGTTAATTGTGCAACTGCAGTTTTCCCTCATTACCCCAACCAAAAAAAAAAAATGATGCCTAAAGTTGTGTGGTGGCTCGGTGACGATTATTTGGATAGAAGAAAAAAAAATTATAGGAGTCTATTGTGAGTCAAGGCAAGCGATACCTTACCCTTTTGACGATTGAATTTTTTGAGTGTAATTTTTTTTTTTGACGGTGGTGTTTAAATGTCGCTTTTACGTGATCTTTCGTGATGAGTGAATTATCTATCACCTAATGAAAAAATAGCAATGTTGTTCAGGACCATGGGCAAAAAAATGGAAAGTGAAAAGATAACAAAAAAAGTATGTAACTTTCTTGAAATAAAATATATTCCCCAGCCAAGAAATCCCCATTCCAAGTACTTAAAACAGTTAAGAAATTTGAAAGGAGATGGAAGACAAGTTGGTGAACAGCTGTATTTTAGATACCATATTACATTAGTCTTTGTTTTACATTAATATCTTCATCAAAGTGATAAGGTTGTCTTTGTTTTACTTCAAATCTTAGGGGTTAATATAATATTCTTGATGAAACATGTAATATTTTTAAATCAAAATGTAATATTTAGGGTTAAATAGTTACTCATGAGAAAAAAAAATAATAATCATGAGTAAATTATTTAATGTTACGTTATTTTATGAGTAAAAATGTAATATTTATGACAGAATATAATGCTTTTGATGAAAATACAATACTTTTAAATCAAAATGTAATATTAAGAGTTTAAGAGTTGCTTATTGTGAAAATTTTAATACTTATGTGAAGAAAAAAATAATACTTATCAAAAATTTGATCCGTTTCACGGATCCTCATAGGAAAATTTGACATTGAGTAATGAGTAAAACCCACAACTGCAAACCATACATGGCAACATTTGTATGCACACAAATATCATTAAAAATATGTTTAATATTACAAAAATGTCATTGCATTTTACATCGAATATATATTGTTTGATCGCTATAATAAACGTTATATATATATATATAATGAAATAAATGTGAAAGGTAGAATTATTTAGAATAAATTGGGGTGACATTATATTAAATAAAGTGAGGGGGGAAAAGGCAAATGAAAATGTGATGAATGGCATGATTGCAAGAGAACATCAGCCTAAACATGCACATGACTTCTTAATTATATTCTTTTTTAGGGGGGCCCATCTCTTGTCTATCACCCAACACATTTTCACAACATTGCTATATATTGAATCAAATTGCACATGATTATCTGATTAATTAATTTTGCATTTTATACTTAATCTATATACACGTCATCTTTAAATGGTGTGAATTTGGGAAAGAGATAGCTTCAAACACCCCCCCCCCTCCCCCAAACCCCTTGAGGATGCATTGGTAATGGCTAGATTTGTCCATAACTAAAAATATGTCATAGCTTAACAAAGTAATTCATCCCCAATAGACAAAAATGACAATGTTACACATAATCATCAATAATCACATGTGGGGATTGCTGAAATCAAGTTAATCAGTTAATTTCGTAATCATAATGTTTAAAGTTTGACTCTCTGTGTGAGCTATTTATTAGTATTATTGGTTTTTAGCCCGTCAACTATGAACAACATATGTTGGTTTACTTCGTGTGGTTCTTTACTAACTAAAGACACAAGGCGATTTTCACCCAAACACATATTTGAATAGTGATTATATTGTAATTTTCCTATAAATCGAATCAATAATAACATGCATTATTATTTATTTTAATTTTTTGAGTGAGAATATATGCAGTAATTATATATTATTTACTGTGCAACATGTGCATGTATTAGCAGTGTTATTAATTGTCAATTGTCATGTATGTATATAGTAGTGATGAAGGTATTGTTTTACCCTAAAGAAACATCCCTAGCTAGGGTTCATTATTGGTGCTCATGAATAACCTTGTTTTCTTTGTTTAAACCTTAAGTATCAATTTGGACATTATTAGATTGACAAAAATGTTATCCAACACATTAAAATATCATGCGGTTATACATTAGTCAACTTAGGCTAAATTTCTCTTTAACAGGCCGGTTACAATACATCGTATCCAGTATTTGATGAAATTTAAAATTTCTTTTATCAATTAAATTTTATTCTTTTAATTTAACGGTAATGCAATGATTTAAAAAATCGCAACAATAATCTTGCCATTATATATATATATATATACCTATCCCATATTTTTAGCATCATAAAGAGTAAAGCCATTTTGCCATTCTCAATTCCCTACTAATCTTCAAAATCGTTTATATTTATTGGCTATCAATGAATTGACTGAATTCATTACAAGTTAAATTATAAATTTGAATTAGTTGTGAACAAGGAATTTAAATTAGTTAAATAGTGACACGTAAGGATGCAAATATTAGAAAGGAATGTTACATTATTTCATTGTAAACTCACATCTAAAATCACATATTAGTAACAATTACAAATAACATCTAAAAATAACTGAATACCTAATAAAAATTCTGAACGGCGTTAGTAGACACGCAAGTTAAGTGCATCATAGACTCGTATAAATTAACTACAAAATTAAGGATGTAATGCAGTTTGAAGGGATATACATAATGCGTCCCACATTAACCATTGAATACGCCTTTGAACGGTTAAAAAAAAATAAAGATTAGTTTGGAAGAATTATATGCATAATTATTGTTGAGGAATATGAAGAAAGAAAATAGAGAATTTGTAGGGGAGAGGCGTGGAATAACAGGAATAATGTCATGGTAGAGCCAAACACGGCATGTAATTTCTTACTTTGTTTAACCATCTCCAGTCCATTCTCTGTCGGCTTGTTCTGTTCTTCCACTCTCACAATCTCCTTATTCTAATCCCAGTAATTAGTAAACATAATCAGCAGGAGCAGCAGCATTTAGGATTTGATTAATTTCTGAGTCCCAAATTAATTACCATTTCATAATGCATAATTATAGTACTATAATGGAGGCGTAGCTGGTATTGGCTAGCACTATAAAGCACCTCCGTGCTCATTGGCGTCGGATTTTCCGGCAAGTTTTCAGATTCCCCCACCACCCTAATCTCGATTGCTCCGCTGCCCTTTACCTGTCGTCCCGCTGCTATACACCTATTGTGTCTATCTATATAGCTTTCCTCTTTTGGGAATTCCCTTTTGTCTCTCTTTGGTTGGTTTCTTGATTTTCCGGCCGGGGTCTCCGCCGCCAGCGGCTGAGCTCATGATCTGGGAGGGGGATAGAAGGAAGGGGAAATTTTTGTTTGGAGGGGAGCTTTTTCAGTTAGCTCCAAGAGGAGTTTTTTGTATTTTCTTGAATGAAAACTGAAAAAGGTTCAATCTTTAGGGTAGCCCAGAGAGAATCTGTCTTTGGGGGAAGATTGTTTTCAACATTATGAAGCTTGTGGGATGGTGGTTTGGTGGCAAAAAGGGTTGTTTGTTGACTTGGGGAGAGTTGAAAGTAGAGGCCTTTCCTGAGAAGTGAAGGCACAGAACAGTAGTTACTGTAAGTTATTGCAGATTGAAGTAAGTGATTGGAGGAAAGAAAGCTTTGTTTGTATTGGGTTTTGTTGGGGAAGAAGAAGAAAGGTTGGATTGGATTTATTAGCACAGATTGGGGTTCTTATTTTGCTGAGATGAAGGTTCCATCAAATGGGTATATTGCAAATACAGGAGAAGGTGTTTATTTATTATGCCCTAATAAATTTCTTGCCATTTGTTTCTCCATTTTTTCTGTTTCTTGTGATGTTTTTCCTGCAATCTGTGCTTTACCTTTTGCTGTTGGTGCTAATGTCTGCATTTTCTTGAGACCTAAATTTGATTGTCTGAAACTCATCATCTCTCTTTTGGGATGAATCAGGGGAGAGAAAGGTGATCAATTCTGAGCTATGGCATGCTTGTGCTGGTCCATTGGTTTCACTGCCTGCTGTTGGGAGCCTTGTGGTGTATTTTCCCCAAGGCCACAGTGAGCAAGTATGTCTAGTTTCCTCCATTTGGTTCAAGATATAAAAACCCGAATCTCAAGTTTTGATTTTGATGAAAATCGTGTTTTATCTCGAGAACTTTCAGGTTGCAGCATCAATGCAAAAGGAGACTGATGGCATCCCAAACTATCCGAATCTTCCCTCTAAGTTGATCTGCATGCTGCACAATGTCACCTTACATGTATGGTGCTTTCTCGGTTCCAAAAAAGCGGTTTTTAAATCCATATTCCATACCCTTATCGAGCCTGCTAGAGTGCTAGATTAGTTTTCGAATTGGTTGAATGCAGAATTGTTGCAACTGAGATGTAATTTGAGTCTTCGTTTCCTCTGATCTTTGTAGGCTGATCCTGAATCTGATGAGGTTTACGCTCAGATGACTCTTCAACCTGTAAACAAAGTAGGTCAGCTATCTTAGAATTGTTATCTCGGTTTTCACCTAACATGATACTAATCCGAAGCAATGATATATTCGTTTACAGTACGATCAGGAGGCTTTGCTTATATCCGATATGGGGCTAAAGCAAAACAGGCAACCTACTGAATTCTTCTGCAAGACACTCACCGCTAGTGATACTAGCACTCACGGTGGTTTTTCTGTTCCTCGTCGGGCAGCTGAGAAGATATTCCCGCCTCTGGTATTATATATATGCAGATAATAAGACTAGGAAGTTTGAAGTGGTACAAAACAAATATTTCTTGTTCGGTTTCTGACCCAAGGTTTTTTGGATAGGATTACTCGATGCAACCTCCGGCTCAGGAGATAGTATCCCGAGACTTGCATGATCAAACGTGGACTTTTCGACATATATATCGAGGTACTTCAATAACGAAACAAAGAAAAATCTGCCTTGCTTATCTACGTGAGCTATGTTTTAAGACCTATCGTGCTCTCGGATTTGTTTAGGTTCTTAATATTATCTAGACTCGAGATTCATTTTCTTGCTATTCAGTATTGCGTTTCTGTGAATATCTCAAACCGTTCATGAGGATTCAAATGCACTTGCCCCGTTATAGTTTTTGAGCGCCAATCTTCTTCTTGATGTCTAATTAAATTTCGTTCTTTTTTCACGTTAGGGCAACCAAAAAGGCACCTATTGACTACTGGATGGAGTGTTTTTGTGTCCTCTAAACGACTTTGTGCTGGCGATGCTGTCCTTTTCATAAGGTATCATCAGAAAATAAACTGTTTTCCGAGTTTCAGCAACCTAAGTATTTCGTTTCACTGAGCTTATAAAACGCAATGTAGGGATGAAAAGTCACAGCTTCTCTTGGGTATAAAGCGTGCTAACCGGCAACAGCCTGCCCTTTCCTCATCGGTTATATCTAGTGACAGCATGCACATTGGAATCCTTGCGGCTGCAGCTCATGCTGCAGCAAATAATAGCCCGTTTACCATTTTTTACAATCCGAGGTATAAAAACGAATGTTTTCTTGCTTTTACTTCCTGCAATCCTCGTTTTTGGCTCTCAGAATACGCCTTGGACTGAATCTCGTTGATTAAACAGGGCAAGCCCTTGTGAATTCGTGATCCCTCTTGCCAAGTATAACAAAGCTATGTACACTCAAGTTTCACTAGGCATGCGGTTTAGGATGATGTTTGAGACCGAAGAGTCTGGTGTGCGTAGGTATATGGGGACAATCACGGGTATCAGTGATCTCGATCCTGTTCGATGGAAAAACTCACAATGGCGTAATCTTCAGGTATATATTAACTTTGTAGCCATGGAATATATACGATTCACTTTTTCCCTTGGACTAATCCATTTCCCACCACCTTCATGTAATTTGCTGTGAAATTTTCTTTATATTGGACTGAGATTGTGTTGTCTGTGTAATCATTGGAGGAGAGAACCAAAAAAAGTTCATATTTTGATGATATCTAACCCAAAAAAATGTAATCTTTGGTAGGTTGGATGGGATGAATCAACTGCTGGGGAACGCCCTACTCGGGTTTCAATTTGGGATATTGAGCCCGTTGTTACTCCTTTTTACATATGTCCTCCTCCATTTTTCAGACCAAAGTTTCCCAGACAGCCTGGTTTTATGGGTAAGCAACCTAGTAGTTCGCTCTCGTATACTTTTATTTTGGCAAACAAGCGAAAATTTTTTTGATGCAAGAGTTGGTTTTGCAGGCGACGAGTCAGATATGGAAAATGTGTTCAGGAGAGGCATGCCTTGGATTGGGGATGAATTTGGCGGTTTGAAAGATGCCTCGAGCTCGATGTTCCCTGGATTGAGCTTAGTCCAGTGGATGAGCATGCAGCAGAATAACCAAGTCCCGGCTCAATCGGGACTGAATCAAACCGCTTTGCAAGGAAACCTTGGCGTCGATAACCATTCCAGGTTGCTGAACTTCCAGTCCCCCACTTTTGCTGCCCAGAATCTGCAGTTCAACAAAGCCAATCAGCAAGTTTCGCAGCTACAACAGACGCCATCTCCAACGTGGCCCCAACAGCAGCAGCAGATGCAGCTGCAACACTCGTTGCAGCCCTCGTTGCCTCAACCGCAACAGCAACAGCAGCAGCAATGTCAGTTGCAACCGCAACAGAATATGCATTCGAGCAGTTTGAGTAACGGTGCTGTGCCTTCCCAGATTCCAAATCAGAGCCTCCCGCAATCTGCTATGCATTCTCAGCTTCAGCAGCAGCAGCAGCAGCTAATGGCAGGGAATGTGCAGTTGCCACAAAATCCCCCTGCAGCTAGTAAACCCACGTTCCCACAGACATCATTGCCTCAAGAATCGCCATTTCAGCAACAAATCGACCCACAGTCTGTCCTTCTGCACAAACCTCAGCAGCAACAGACGCAATTGCAACAAGCTCCGCTTCAGTTGCTTCAGCAAAGCTTAATGCAGAGGCCACAAGCGCATCAGTCGTCACAGCAAAACCTTTCCGAACACCAGCTGCAACTGCAGATGCTACAAAAACTGCAACAACAACAACAACAACAGCTCTTGTCCCCGGTTGGCTCCAATTTGGAACAGCTGCCCCAACAAGTGCTCCAGCAAAACCGTCAATCACAGCCTCCCCCATTGCCTCAACAGCAGCTAGGAAACAACAGTTTCTCCACATCCCCGCTACTTCAATCCCCAAAGTATCCAATTAACCAGCCCCAAGGCCAGCAAAAGCCACCAATTACAATAAAAGCACACTCCGGCCTTACAGATGGGGATACTCCACTGCGTTCAGCCTCACCATCCACCAATAATTGCCCAGTATTTCCATCTAACTTCCTCAACCGGAACCAGCAGCCTCCAACAATTTTGCTGGACGATTCTATAGTTGATCCTTCTTCTAATCTGGTTCAAGAGCTTCGCACAAAGCCTGACCTCCCGATAAAACATGAGTTACCCATCTCAAATCGTACAGAGCAGCCTAAATACAAAGGTAACGGTACTGATAACTTAGATGCAACCTCATCCGCGACATCATATTGCTTGGATGCTAGCGGCCTCCAGCAGAACTTTTCACTGCCGGGCTTCTGTTTGGACGGTGACGTTCAATCACATTCTAGGAATAGCATGCCTTCCGCAGCTAATATTGATGCACTGGCGCCAGATGCTTTGTTGTCAAGGGGTTATGACTCTGGAAAAGATATGCAAAACCTGTTTTCTAATTACGGGAATTCTCCAAGGGATATTGAGACAGAGTTATCCACTGCCGGGATCAATTCCCAAACGTTTGGCGTGCCAGATATGTCTTTTAAAGCAGGTTGCTCCAATGATGTCACTATCAACGAGCCTGGCGTTTTGAATGGAGGTTTGTGGCCAAATCAGACTCCACGTATGAGAACATACACAAAGGTTTGTTCTTTTTCTGCTGAGCATACTTTTATCTTCGTTCCAAAATCAGTGCTAGTCCTTGAGTTGCATTATAATAGTCCTGACATTGGTTAAAAATTGTGAAAGGTTCAAAAGCGTGGCTCTGTAGGAAGAACTATTGATGTCACACGTTACAAAGGGTATGAGGAACTAAGGCAAGATCTGGCACGTATGTTTGGTATTGAAGGACAATTAGAAGACCCACAAAGAACAGAGTGGAAGCTCGTCTATGTAGACCATGAAAATGATATATTGCTCGTTGGCGACGATCCTTGGGAGTAAGTCTTGGTTGCCTACACACTTTTTACTCTACACTTCTAAGTTTTACTAACGTTAACCTTAAATTTCTTTCAGCGAATTCGTGAGCTGTGTCCAGAGCGTCAAAATACTGTCTGCTGCAGAAGTGCAGCAGATGAGTTTGGACGGAGATTTGGGGCCGGGCCCAAATCAAGCTTGCAGTGGGACCGACAGTGGTGGTGCATGGAGATGAGACTATAACAACAACTTACCTACATTATTTAACATGTAAAAGTATTCAGATGATCCAGAAGCTAACTCGCTATGCCGTTTGGTTTGAAGCCCTTCCCCGAGATGACTAAGAATTCAGGGCTGCATATCCACCCGCTGAAGTGTAATGGAGCCATTGTACAATAGCCAATTGAGCAGACTCGACACGAGTTCGTGCCCTTGTTTTATGCCTTGACATGAACTCATAGAGTTGTTTCAGGACTCAAACAACTTAAAAATGGTGGAAATTGACTGCTTAGCTTCACTAGTTGCTTTCCAGGTCACATTGTGAAGTGTAAAGATCTTGGCTTCTTGGGGTCCCATTTTCTTATGATTCTTACTGGGAAATGTAAAGCTGCTTTCAGAGGAGTAGAGAGACAATATATATAATATAAACTTTGTTCAGTTCTTAGGTTTTATGCAAGACATCCTCAAGTATTTTTGTCCTGAATTTGTTAAGGAACAAATTTGCTTCAGGATGGATTGTTGTCTCAGAACAAACCTATGTACCCTATGAATATGGAAATGCAATGCATAATTGACTAAATCATATCCCCATCAACATTTTTACATTTCTAACCACTAAGTTTGAATCTATAACATTTTTGCGTTTCGGGAATCGAGAATCAAGATGGGAATTTCACACAAAAATGAAAAGGTACAACAGTAGTAGTAGGTGTGATAATTCACTTATGCCATTGCTTAGTTTCCATGTAACAAAAAGAAGAGAGGAAATTCTATTACAGTTGACACAAGTATCACTAAGACTTTGCTAAGGAATATTCTCAAACATGATTTTCCAGTTTTCTGAGCCGAAATAGACTACAAATTTTTTGGAAAAATAGAAATTCTGCCGAAAGGCGACTATGAGAGCACAGCCATTATATCAGATGCCCTCAATGCAATGTACTCAGAACCATCACTGCCTTTAAACTCATTGCCAGCATACTTGGAATACAGTACGGTGTTTCCAGAACTAACGGGTAAAGATTTCCTGTTTCCTTCTTCATCAAGAGGACCAGGTCCAACAGCTACAACCTGTTATGTCAATCAATGGTAATTGGTAAGAACAGATCCTAAACATCATGCAATAATGGGAACACAGATCACTTAAAATGGAGATAGTACAATGAATGATTACTGTGGAAATGCAAATTTTTACTTTTTAAAGTAAATTCTTACCGTGCCAATGGAAGGCTTCTCCTTGGTAGCCTCAGTAAGCAGCAACCCTCCAGCAGTTTTGTCTTCAGCCTCAGCAACCTATATCAAAATGCAAGGCAAGAATTTTCATGTTTCTGAATGATGCAAATAAAAGATTGAACAAAACTGAGCCTATTATTGAGAAGCATGCAATTACTCCAAAACTTGACTGGCCTCATAGTAGATCCCATCACTAGATATTGAACTTAATATTGCAAAAATTTGAATCATGCCTTGAAAGGGCTTATTCTTTAAAAAAATGACAAGTGTGGCATTCAGGGTACAGTTGTTGGGGCTTTAAACAGGTTCATTATGTAGTGAGACAAATGAGCCATGCAAAAAATAAACATAATAAACAGGTGAATGACAAACCTTTATTAAAACCCTGTCATTGAGGGGCTTCATGTCCTTGACTTCATCTGTTTCAAGAATACCAACAATGTCATCCTCTTTCAAAAGGAGATGATTGGTTCCATTGAACTCAACCTCTGTCCCAGCATATTTTGAGTATACAACCTGGGTTCCAGTCTGTGCATGGTAGGAAATTTTCAGCATTAGGAAGTTACATTATAGCTATAACAGATCATTTCATCACATTCAATTACCTTCAGACTGACGTCCACCTTAGTCTTTCCAATTGTTCGGCCCTCTCCCACAGCAACAACCTCACCACCCTGGGGTTTTGATTGTGCTGTTGTTGGAAGCAGTATGCCCCCAACTGTCTTCTCTTCAGAAGTCTTTATCTTCACCAACACTCTATCCGCCAGTGGCTTAAGTGAAGTATACTGAAACAAGGAATAAAATGAACAAAATAAGTAATAGAGCAAATACAATCTACAGAAAAATCTTCGAACCCCGCCCTCCTTATCAAGGGTTGCATTCATCTACCAAAACTGTAATTGACTATTAATTTCTTGCCAACCGAAGGCTTTTAGAACAGAACACCAATACAAAACACTCATACAAGACTACATGTATAGCAAGAACCAAGTCAAATAAAGTGTCAGCAGTCAAAAATGTTATACTTGGCAAGCAATTAGGCAAAAGGATTATTGCTTAATTGAGTAGGTTGAGCTTCTCAAAAGTTAGGCTTTGCTTAAAAAAAATATCCTCACTTGAAGGATGTTAACTCTTGTCTATTCTTGAAAGCCCAATTCTATTGAATTTAATATGTTTGGCCGTAAACATGAACAAAAACAATGAACCAAGCCATAAACATACCAACTTTAAAACTAAGAACAAAGAAGTTTCGCATATCCTAAGTGGAGACACAATACTATGGCCCTATGCCCCTATGGCAACTCTACAAAAATAGATAATGCACCAGTCCAGCTCAATCTATGCTCATCTAACTCCTGTCAAACAGTAGCAGTATCCTCACATATCTTCCTCCAACATCAAAACAACTAAAATGACTCAAAATTATTCATAGTAATACCAAACCATTCACTAAAAGAACAAGTGCACACTACAAACATAACAAAAAGAAATTACCTATTATGTACCTCTAGTCAACAAATTAAGTAATTGTAACTAAACTGAAAGTATATGTTAATTGTAATAGGTACATAAAATGCAGGTTATAAGCAATTACAACAGAAGACTACGAACCTTAGGGGCAACAGTAGTAGCGGCCCTGACAACGAGTCCCCGGAAGGGGCTGTTTGCGCTCTGCCTCTGAGGAGCGAAAGACGCAACCTTTACGGTGTTAGTGGACCTGAGTCCATCAAAGGAAGCAAATCCCTTGGCGGAGATGGTTGAAGCAGTGAGCTGAATTGATGCCATTCCCTGTTTTGACCCTGAATGACAAAATCCAGTTAAAAGGTTGTTACTTTCTGGAATAGAAAGCGGTAACAAATATGAAATTAAGCTGAGAATCGGTAGAGAAGATGCTTACCTGAGTATTAGGAAGAATGCAGTGGAGAAACCGAGGAATGGAGAGTGTGGAATGAGGATAGTGTTGAGTGATAATTGCTTGTAGGGGATAATAAAACCCTAGAAGGTTCGAGAGGGATGGGTCGCCTTGCAAAACAGGAGATGCTTCTAGAATTTTACCTTGTTTTACTTGGGCCCAATTTGTCTACAAAACATATGGGCCGTCTTGGATCCATGGGGATCATTTCATATATAGGCCCATTATTCGTTTTCCAATAGTTATACTAGGAACCAGAGTCCATTTTTTCAAAAAAAAAAAAAAAAGAAAAAAAAAAGAACTAGAGTCCACCTTGTGAGATGATCCGTGTCTATTTATATACTGACTGTTCAAAATTTGAATTATGAACATTTAGTACGTAAATTGTGAGCATTCAGTATATAAATTTCACTCAAGAGATCTTTGTGAGGCGAAGCTGGTATGAATATTTTTTTTTAGTTAGTCAGTTTTATAACTGAATCTAACTATACTACCCACCATGTTATTCTTCAAGTGTTTATGGGTATGAAAGACGGGTCGGAACCAAGTGCAATCATCCTTTTGATTGATTTGCTAAAAATCTCGTATACTCAATAGAATCAAAGATTGCCTTAGCTTTCAAGACATGACGCAATATAATGACAAAGAGCGAGCTTAAAGATGATGGAGCTTCGGTTCCTAATTGTCCATACACTACTATAAAAATACCTTTTAACGTCGGTTATTTTGGACATACGACGTTGATTTTTTTCCGACATTGTTCTAGCAGACGTTATAAATATATCATACGACGTCGGTTTTAAAAAATCGACGTCGCATATTATTTTTAAATTTTTAAATAAGTACATACGACATCGGTTTTGTCACAAAACTGACGTTGTATGTTGTTTTTTTTTTTAAATAGAGATACGGCGTCGGTTTTTCAAAAAACCGACGCCTTATCTCCTTTTAATTAAAAAAAAAAGTAAAAATGCAGCGAATCGTATCTGCAACCAATGACACATGCGTCAATCTGGGTGACAGAAAACAAGAATAATCTGTGGTGGAGAGATGAAGAGATACACTTGTATATAAAGAGAGAGAATTTGTGTTTTGATTGGACAAAAAGTGTTCTAAGCACTTCCATTCAATTGCTCCTTTCTCAGTAAGAAATGTTAATACTAATTAACCAATCAAAAAATGCAAATCATGTTAGAAAAAGCCTCTTCTTCCTCTTTCTTTCTCTTCTCTTCCTACAAAAGGTAATTCTAAAGATCAAAATATGAAGCCTGAACTGAAAAGCAATGTCACAAGGTAAGAAAGATCGATCAGGAAAGAAGTACTCATGCCTAATCAGAAACAACAGTCTTAAATGAAAATCATGTGTACATACCTCTTCATCAACTTTTGGCAAAAGTAGACGCCATTTCTCCTCAAACTTTCCCAGTAAGGTTTTTGCCATCACATGTACATCGTCCCTTTCCTTGTATTTCATTGCATTTTTAAATATCAGGCGGACATCCGCGCATATCTCTCGGACATGTTTATATCCGGTACCATCCTTGGCCTCCATTTTATTCTTAATTGTGCTAAAGTCCATTGACTTCTCAATAACCTGGAAATTAAACGGACAATGAATCAGCAGAAGCAAATTCCAAAGAAAATATGTTTTCTTCTCTAAGTTGAATATAATATTAGATTTTTCTTATTCCTTCTAGGAGGCATTATAATATAATCAATACTACTAAACAAAAGAGAGACAAGGACATTGGATATGCAAACAGTTTATATACTTATAAAATTCTGAGCATGGAGGTAATTAAACTTTTTGAAAATATTACCTGATAGTAGTCATGCAAGCCAAGACCTTCAACGTCAACGGGCTGCATAAAAGGCCCTGCCCATTTGTGCTGAGTGATCTGACAAAGAAAGGGGTAGCGTAAAAACAATATGGACAGCCAACAAATATGTTCAGTCTTAAATGTGGAGCAGAGAGATTACTTGGCGTAATATTGTGCCAAATTGGCGCATAAGTTCTTGCATTCTCTTAGCAGAAGCTGCTTCTCGCTGTGATGCATCTTGTTGCCGTTTTTTAAAGTTAGCAATCTGCTTCTCTTTTTCTGAATCCTTCTGAGCTGAGTTACCTCTTGGAGTGTTTGACTGCTTTTTATTCACACTTGAGTAAAACTGTTCAACTTCAGTAAATCTCTTCTCAAGCTGCAAACATAAAGTTCAAACTGGAAACTTAAGTCTTAGTGCACATATAAAAATGGTTAATTTATCTTGGTTAGGGCAAATGGATTGATAGTTGCACTTAACCCTTTCTTTCACTGGTTTTAAAAGGTGATAGCAATCTAGCATGGTGTTCATAGGAGATAAAAGAGGGAGATGTCCACAAGTACAGACACCAATATTTAATGCCATCATATAGCTTTTTCTTCTATTCATGAAGTCCAAGAGCAAAAAATCAATATAAACTCAATGGAATGCAATTCTTTAGAATCTACATGGCACTCCCAATAATCCTAAACTTTTAAACAAGTTGATATTTCATCATATCCACAACTGCTTTTCCTTCTATTCATGAACTAATCCAATAACAAAAAGCCAATACAAACAAAACCTTGCCTGATCAATCAAGCAACATAAGTGTATGAGTACCTAATTTTGATGTTTCAACAAGAAACTACGACAAAATCCTGAATGGTTACAGAATATCAAGCTAAATCACTACCAGCTATATGACTAGATGGGACGCATATTTACAGGCACGAGTGATTTCTAATCAATTCCAAAGGGTTTTAATAACTTGAGAATCTGATGGAAGGACAAATACTTATTCAACTTCAATCAAAAATACCCAGTTGCTGCCTTGTGATGGAAAGAAATCATCAGTTTTGAGCACTCGCTATTTACACAAAAATCCATCACTTCTTTAAGTTTCATTGTCAATACAACAGCAAAGAAAGAACAAACAAAAACCACATGAGTAATGACATCAATGGCAATTGATTGAATTGGAGAGAAAGCAAAATCCATGGTTCTAAAATGACAAACCTCTGCCATGTCAGCATCTTAACAGCAAGAACTTGAAATCCATGGTCTTCACTGCACTTGTAGAAAGTAAGTCATGCAAATGTATAGTGAGTACTGTTACTGTGTTCCTTCAATAATAACTATAAAATAGGAGTAGCTAGCAGACTCACATTTGTATACTCTCCCTTGCATTGCATGTCACATAACATTACTTGCATTGCAGGTGTGTCATGGTGTCATCAGTTTTTAGATCACATCAAAATGGGACAGCCATAAGAAAGAAAAAGAAAATTTCTTAACATAAGTAGAAGTAAGGGCTGATAAATACTGATAATGTTTCGTACTTTCGTAAAAGATTATTTAATTTGAACAGATGCTTCATTTTAGTTTTTACTGGAAAACTCAAAAAGTAATTATAAAGTCAAAGTGGCACAAAATTACTTGCAAAAGTTCCATTGTTGAGCTTCAGCCTTCATTAAGCCATTCATTAATACCAACTTATTTATGTTAGCGCTAGATTTTCCACCAATCAGAAACTTCTCAGGGCACTGTCTTGGTGCCACCACTTCTAAAACACAATACTATTATTTGATTCCAAAAAGATAAAAATACAGAAATAAAAGAGCAACAAGAATGATGACAGGTACAAAAGCTGCCATAAAGGAATGTAAATTTTGCTATAAAATAACATGGTTTTAATTGAAAGCACAAATTAGAGTAATTGAACAGTTGTTATGAATTGATCTCTTTACTCTAATCTGGGAATTAGAAAATGGGAACAAAATACAAAGAAATATAATGGATGATGGCATGATGCCACAATCTCCAATTACAGGTTTACGGCACATGAATTTCAAAAGCATAGAAATAAAAAATAACATTCATGCTGTCTAAACACCACAAAATATACGAAGAAGTTGATTTGCTTAGAAAAAAGGACTCTAGAATTGCATAGGTGCTGGAAACAATATGGTTTAGCTGAACATTGAGCTAGCACTAAAAACCACATCTTGGCCAAACCATTATATAGCACATGCCAATGTCCCCTTTATGATTTTCCTAACTTGAGAAATTTTATATCTATGCAAATACAAATACCATGCAAGAATCAAATAACATTAGTAACACAGATACTAGGAACATACGCATTTCTGTCATATGTGTGCATACATGAGTACAATAATATTTAATAAACCTAATTTATATAATAATTCCATGTATGTATATATATATATATATATATATATATATATATAATTCCAAAAATTCAAAATATATATACAAGTAATTTATAAAATTCAAAATGTATACCTAATAAACCCTAAAATACGAAATACATTAATCAATAATTTCAAATGTAATAAAATAATTATTGTCGACTCCCAAAAATTCAAAAATTGAAACAATATTTCATAAAATATACAAAAACTCACAAGGTAGATCGGCGGCGGAGCGGGAGTGCGGCAGTGAGCGGGTGAGGCTGTGCGGCGGAGAGAAGAAGAAGAAAGAAGGTGGATGGAGGCGTTGGTTGCAGCGGTAAGGCGGAGAGAGGAAGGAGAAAGAAGGTGGATGGCGCCGTTGGTTGCGAAGGGAAGGTGATGGAGACGTTGGTTGCGGCGGTAAGGCAGAGAGAAGAGAAGAAGATGGAGGGGTGGGTTTCTGTGTGACTGTGTCGACAGCGCAAGGTTTTTTAATCTTTGGAATAAGCCCTACGACTTCAGTTATAACTTTAACCGACGTCATATATAATAAATATGATTTAAAATTTTTTTTTTTAAAAATGAAATTGCATACGACGTCGGTTATTTATCATTTTTTACTTTTTTTATTCGTCTATGACATACGACGTCGGTTATTTAAATAACCGATGTCGTATGTTTTTTTTTATTTTTTTATTTTTTCGCGTAAGACATATGGCATCGGTTATTTAATTAACCGATGTCGTATATTATTTTCTTTTTTTTTCTTTTTTTTCGCGTAAGACATACGGCATCGGTTATTTAATTAACCGACGCCGTGTGTTTTTATTTCACTTTTAACGTCGGTTTTTCAAAAAACCGATGTTATATTTCCGACGTTATATGTTGTTTCTGTTGTAGTGAGACTAGTGGCAAAGGAATATGTCTCCGAATTCCAACCCGCATTTGGAGCATACAAGGCAATACAAGTCGGCTGGTCGTGGGATATCTAGGGGTAGAGGCGGTCGCGGGGATGCTCCAAGGCGAGCCGCTGTGCTGCAGAATCCGAACATACTGTGGTTAGGAGTTCAAACCGAGGTAAACAGCTCATGAGTACAGTGGTATGGTCTATCACTCAAATGATGTACCGGAGTCCTCTCACATAGCAGAACTAGAATATGGGTACAAGGAGGATCCACCTGATATTGCTAGAACTTTCACTAGCACAGTTGTTCCCTATGACGATGATATGGCTGATACTGAGCAATAGAATGGCACTGCTGGCCATGAGGCAGATAGCTGCGTGCGCCATTAGGCGCTTTTCTCTTCTTTCTTTTTCTTATATCCATGATTTGCATGGAATTGTCAAGAAAAACATTTTGTCTCCTAGCTAAATGTTAGGTGCTGATGTTGCTGGGTATCCTAATTCCCAATGGCGCAATATCGTTGGTTATAGATAGCTTTTGTACATTACTTTCGGGTGTCCCCCTTCCATTAGAAATTAAAAAAAAAATCACAATATATTTAATATTTAATTATTCAAAATATCTTAAGTAACATGTAATATTGGCATGATAATTCTCTTGAAAGAGCTTCAGTGACTATGCGTGCAAGTTTAAAATGCGGATTAATGTAAAAGATCAAAGAAAAAACAATTTTAATTTGCGCTTTTTAAGAATGCGAAATTACATATAAAACTAACTATTTAAATTCTCTGCTAATTAGGGTCTCACTACTCTAATCTTCTCCATTGCATATTCATTTATTTGCTCTCTCTCACTTAGCCCCCGGCCTCTTTATTCTAATCGAGTAACTTCTTCAACCAAATCTGTTTTTATACTACATTTGTTTGTTTGTTCAATGATTTTGTACTTCAATAATCAATTTTGAAAATTAATACATCTTAGTTATGCTAAAATTTTATTCACAACTTATTCTTTTTATGCTAGACACTCTTGGAAACTAAAAGTTTATAGTCGGAAACGTGTTTTCGAGCACCTTTATTAAGATCTGTAAAAGTATTTCTTAATAATACTGAATGACCGTTAATGTGGTTGGCATTACCAATCGCTTTTTTTTTTTTCTCATCTTTTTCTTTCTCATTATTTTGCTTCCTTGTATAAGAGAAGCTAAGAAAAAATTTTACAATTTTGAGTTGGGTGTCAAAAGTTCCTACTACCGGCAAAAGTGATAGAACATTTCGTTTTTTCAATTTTATGAATTTTTTAACCACCATGTGTGGTCAAAAATTCCAACAATCTTTGTTGAATGGTCGTAGATTCAAACAACCATGAGTTGTGGTTGACAAATTGAAAATAAAAACCCTAAATTTTCATCTACTTTTTTGGGTCGTCAAAAAATGACAAGTATTTCACAATAAGATTTTGGGTATTGCTTTAATTTGAGTTATTAAAAAAAAGTATTGAATTTTTAAAATCTATAGTGATTGATAGAGGAAAGAGGAATTAAAAAAAGACAAAAATATCTGACAACAAAAGAAAAGCTAGCTAATAATAATAATTTAGTATTTACTCACGCAGTTGGTACGTGCATTGCACGCACCAATTTGGCACGACAGTGCACTTGACGCACTGCTTCTCCGCTTTTTTTTTTCTTTCTTCTTCTTCTTTTTTTCTTGGTTAGTGAGTCTCACAAAAATTGGATCATTGTAGGAGAAAAAACTATTGAAAACCATCATCTCTATTTGTCTAAAAATCATACCCAAATTTTTTCATCTGAACAAAAAAATCAAGTAAAAATTAACTATTAAGATTGATCTAAGAAGAAAACAATTTCAAGAACGAATGTTTTTCATTTGCATGTAATAGCCAAGCTCCAAGTATACTCATGTCTTAGCTCGCATTTTATTTTTATACCTTACGTACTTTCAAACATGTTAAAGGTTTATTAATTACTGGAATTGTTTACTCTTTTTTTTTTTTGGCTAATTAATCCCATTTCATTTTCATTGACGTACAAACATTGTGAGATTCCTGGAAAGAAACGAAACCCACACGAGGTGTTAAGACATACACATGATGTCCAGGTCAGCTTGTGATAGTAACAAGTAACAACCTAAGCTGACTACATAGGAGTTGTATTTATTCCAATACTATATCATTATACTTGTTACAAATAGTATCAGTATCAATCAATCGCAATTAGATTGCATCACAAATCTCAATTTGTGATTCAGATCTTTAATTAATATGTTTAATATTTGATTAATAGATCGACTCTTTGATCTTATTAGTCAAAAATCTGATCCGTTTCACAAATTAAGACTCGTGAAATAGTCTCACGCGAATTATCAGCATCAATCAAACATTTTAAAACTGCTCCGAAATACGACATAAATTTTCTCCTACTGACGTGTATTATATTAAGACCACTGGCGGCTTCAACGTTGTATGCCCAAAGTTTTACGGAAGCTGTCTATTTTTATTTTTCCTAAATAACCTGATCTCCAATGTGATAAATGGGGTTTACACCAACTGCATTAGTAACAGTTTCTTTGTCTTTTTTAGATTAAAAATAATATTAACTCCGTACATAAATAAGTATATAAATAAACTCAGCTGACTAGAATGCTAATTATAAAATCCCATATTTAATTAATAATTACTTTAAATATTGACTTTGTTAGTTTCTATTCCACCAAAATAATTTCAACGGTCTTTGCACTCATAATCATAGTTGAAGTTCCAACAGATTTCTACTATACTAATAAGAGCCAAAGAGAGTTACGCCTAAAATGGGTAGAAAAAATGGCGGTCAAATTATTTAATCAAATGGATGGTTCAGATGAATTATTTAATCAAATGGATGGTTCACATGAATTATTTAATCTTTGCACTCATAATCATAGTTGAAGTTCCAACAGATTTCTACTATACTAATAAGAGCCAAAGAGAGTTACGTCTAAAATGGGTAGAAAAAATGGCGGTCAAATTATTTAATCAAATGGATGGTTCAGATGAATTATTTAATCAAATAGATGGTTCACATGAATTATTTAATC
>NC_044917.1:1244413-1270445 GCF_003576645.1 Ipomoea triloba | reverse complement strand
AATCTGTTGGAACTTCAACTATGATTATGAGTGCAAAGATTAAATAATTCATGTGAACCATCCATTTGATTAAATAATTCATCTGAACCATCCATTTGATTAAATAATTTGACCGCCATTTTTTTACCCATATCTACTATACTAATAAGAGCCAAAGAGAGTTAGGCCTAAAATGGGTAGAAAAAATGGCGGTCAAATTATTTAATCAAATGGATGGTTCAGATGAATTATTTAATCAAATGGATGGTTCACATGAATTATTTAATCAAATGGATGGTTAAGATAATTCAGATTAATATTATTAATAGAGATTACCAAATTTAACTTTACTTTTATGATTATCCGTTAAGTTTTCCGTTAAATATTCTCTTCTCCGTTAATATTCCGTTAACTTTTAACTTACCAATTAATTTCTATAAGAAAGGTCTTAGGTTCGAACCTCATCTCAATCAAATTTGACATAATTAAGTTTCTCACTCTATTTTACTCTTATTAAATTAAATAAATTAGTAGCTACAACAAAAAATGATATATATGTATTTATTTAATTTATAATTATGTGTCTGCGATACCTTTATTTGAAAAAAATTATTCATTATCAAAAAATTAAATAAGAGAAATAATTTCATTAGTTATATTGTCTTTATTTACTCTCATGCAAAGATTCTTTACATTCAAATTTATCAATTGATATTCATTACATTGTCCATTATCTTATTTTTACATTATCATTAAATATCAAAGTTATAGTACAAAATAATGTTATATATTTATTTACCAAGTATTTTATTAATACTATGAAAAAAAATTAAAAATAATTTGAAGTTAATTATATTAACTACTTGGAAATTGGTTGACAAAGAGAGTACTCAAATAATAACCCAACAATTATTGAATTAAATAAATTAGTAGTTACACCAAAAAATGATACATATGTATTTCTTTAATGCATTGAAAAAAAATAAAAAAGAATAGTTTGAAACCAATCATATTAACTACTTGGGGGATTTGTTGACAATGAAAGTACTCAAATAACCCATTACCCAGCAAATTGAAGCGAGAAACTACCTTTTAATATCTTTGGAATACATAATATTTTAAATTTTCAATTTTTTATTAATTTATTTAATCTTTTTTTCTTGTATTCAAAAAAAAATTAATCTTTTTTCTTAAACTAGAGATTTCTTTATCCACAATAACTCATTCAACAATAATGGTTGAACCAAATGAACCCCAAACAGAATACTTAAAGGAAAGTCCATAGCTCCTATATCATAATCTCATTGCATGACGTTGTCATCTATGCTATCAACAATAACCGAATTGCAAATAACACACTACCAACAAAAAAGAAGAGAGCAAATAGTAAAGATGAAGACAATGAAAATGTTACTCAAAAGAGAATTAAGAACACTTAGAAAAATTCAAATTAAAAGTAGTACTACCTCCGTCCCATTTTGGTTGTCTGGTTCGTTTAACGAGGCTTAACTGAAGTTATTTTTAATTCAATTTTTCATAATATTAAGTTTAACATTAATATATAAAATTTATATATTTAGAAACTACATTAAAAGTACTATTAAACACAAAAAATTAAATTTAAAAATAATAAAAAATTATTAAAGAAAATAAGCAATGATGAAAGAGTTAGTTTGACTAATGAATAGTAAATAAGACAGGTAAAATGGGACAGAGGGAGTATTTATTTAGACTATCATTTTTAGACCAAATATTTAGACTATCAATTTTACAAAGTTGCAAACATTTATTTTTGTAATAATTATAATGAATTTTCTATACTATCTTTTATTCATATACTTCGAGTTAGATATTTAAATAAAAAAATTCGACATTCAATTACCCATGTATAAACTTCTCCTATATAGTCTTGCATTGATATACTTTCAAATATTTATTTAAATATAAACATTGGGCATTAACGCATTCGCGCAATGCACGTATAAAACTAATTTTAGAATAAGAGTGAAATAATCTACCGAACTACACACCAAATTGTAATTGAGACATGCAATTTTAAAAAAATATAAATGAGTTTTTAAACAATTTAAAATTATGTAATTAAATCAAATGTGACATGCTCTCGTGATTTTTATAGAAAGTAGAAACGAAGAATTCTTCGTCTTGGTCCAGCAAAGAGGGTTGTGTTATTTAATTATTTTATTTTATTTAAAATTGTAAAATAAATTTAAAATTTACTTTTGGATAAAATAACTGCTACATCAACAATAATTGTGAGAACAAACCACTTCAATTTAATTGCATTATATTTTACGGAGTAATTGTTTAGTGATCAAATTGTAATTTTTTTTTTTATTTAGATGATCAAATTTCCGTGTGTGAACACATAGTTGTCATTCTTGAAAGTCACAAGTTTTATTTTTTGTCAACATGGTCGAGTCCGTCACACAATATCTTCCTATTTTGATTTATTTCTAATGCGTGATTTGCAAATTATTATATAATAATATATTTACATAATACAGACTCACAAATAGTGATTGTGAATTTTTCTGCCACAACACAAAATATGAGTTATGGTAGTAGTTAGAAGTAGAAGTAAAGAGGAAAGTGGTGATGCAAATTGACAAATTATTGGAGATCATGCATGACGCAAACAGAATTTTAGATAAAGACTATGATAAGTACTGTGATAATAACGCGTTGAACTTGACTATATTTTGTATGAATATTTTTTGGTTTGCTTGTTACATCCTCATGTTTAATTTCTACTATTATAAAACTATTTCTTTTTATATATATTATCAAACCTCAAAAGTGCACTTTTTGACTTTTTAGACTATAAGGACAATTCTATACGGATAACAAATGACTCGTGAAGTGTCATTTCAGTTGTTCCATAAGTCATTTACCTATTATTGATATGTGATGTGACTAACTTAATCAATCAAAATTATGGGTTAGCACGCACCATGTACCTAAAAAGGACATGAATTTCGACATGTACTTCTTCACCAATAAAAACTAACTATCTCTTCAGATGGAAGGATTTTCGACTAATACTTCCATGCTTATTAAGGGTGTGTTTGGTTGGTGGGTTTAGGCATAAGGAATGGGTATGAAAGTGATTGTTTGTGTTTGGTTGATAGGTTTTGTGAATGCTATTATGGGTTTGGAATACCCCATTAATGACAAAACCCATACCCTTATTAAATAAGGGTTTCTATCTCCCTTCCTCCTTTTTTCCTCAACTATTAATAATCATTCTCATTCCACCTACTTACCAAACATGTTAAATACTTTCACCAAAACCCATTACCATTACCAAGTATTTGATACCCATTCCGATTCCGATTCCTATGTGCGAACCAAACGCACCCTAAGAGTTGTATGGCTTTAGAACTTCAATCCATATATCTAAATATTACAAATTTTGACTCACTTTATACTTTTGTGTTCTCCATATACTTACCATACTAAAAGATACTGTAATTAACATTATAATCCTTAAAAGATTGAGGCTAACCTTTGACCCCCTAAGCTATAGCATATAAGTATAGCAAAACATTGATATCGATCGTTAGATAATTTATCAAAAACATGTCCCCCCAAATGCCATTTTGCCCTATATTAGCAAATATATATAAAAAATAATAATAATAATAAAAATCCCCACACTTAGTTCATTCTCTCAAAACATATGAAGTCTTCGTGAATACATATATACCCTTTCTAAATTGAATGATCTCATATATTGTTCCCAATATAAAACATTCCATTATAATCAAAAGTACGTCTAAATGGATAGTAAGATATTACTTTTTTTTTTCCTCGTACAACATAAACCTACATTTGATAATAATTTTTTTTTGAAAATAAACTCAGAGATTCTTATTAAATAAAATGCGAAATACACAAAGGAGCAGAAGACATCCAAATAGCAGGACCAGGTTGAGAATGAGCAGCCCTAGCCACAGCGTGGGCAAGCTTATTCACTGATCTAGGAATAAAACCAATAGACACTACTTCAAAGTGTCGTTGTAAAACCTTACAATCACCAACAACGCATCCAGTATACGATAAATTCTCAGTAGACCTCTTAAACAGTTGACAAACCATTTGACAATCTGAGAAAACCTTAACCCTTAGTCAACTTCTATCCTTCGCCCATGACAAAGCCTCCTTTATTGCCATAGCTTCAGCCAAGTGAACATCCTTATGACAACGAAGAGAGCCATTCTTGGCAGCAACAAACTCACCCACCACCATCTGTAACAACTATCCCATAATAAGCATGGTCAGAATTAGGAAATACAGCTGCATCAACAAAAACTTTTAAAATTCCCTCACCCACCGTGACAGTTTCACCATGGGGCATGGATTGACCAACAACATTTGCAGCCTCACTCATCACTTGTTGCCAACTTATAAGAAGCTTATTGATCTCAGTTTGAATACGTGAGACCTGCCAAGGTTTACTGTTCCATATCTGGTCGTTTCGTCCCCTCCAAATACCCCAGCAGTTTGCTACGCATCGGAGAACCAGCGTCCCTGGGCCTGTAGTAATAACAGATTCAATCCAACTCGCAAATGGCAAACTAGCATCAAGGAGATGAGTCGCATCTGTCCAGAGTAGTGCAACCTGCGAACATTCAAACATTAAATGCTGTAGCGTCTCAGGCTCTTGACGACAAAGAGGGCAGGCAATATCAACACTCACCCCACGAGAATGAAGAGCCGACATGGTAGGAAGAACATTTTGCATGCATCGCCACATAAAGTTTCGAATATTCGGCGGTATCTTCATGGACCATGATCTTTAAATACAATAATTATACTTCATTCTGAGACAGTCTCATGAATCTTTATTATTATGTCGAATTTCGATCGGGGTCAGATCAATATAAAAAAAATATAATACTTATAAAAGAAAAATGTAGCACTAATAATGAATTAAGTGTTTGTTACTTATAAGGAAAAATGTAATACTTTTGCATTATAATATAAAAGTAATACGTTTCCCCTTATAAATAATGTTGACAAGTGTTTGTTACTTATAAGAGAAACTATAATATTTATGAGAAAAAAATGTAATATTTTTGAATCAAAATATAAAACCATTACATTTTTCTTTATTCATAATTATTGTTATATTTTTATCCTGATCCGATTTGTCTCAGAGACAAAAACTCGTGAGACCGTCTTAAACATGTTTTTGGTAACATTTTTATTATATTGTTTATATTGTATATAGTATATGTTGGATATGCCCCGCGTGGGTGAGTCAAATCCGAGTCTCCTTCCTTATGCGTGCAATTTATGTGCACATGCTTCTTAATTATCTATCGCATGAAAAATTGAAAAGCCACCGCGTATTCTCTACACGGCGAGTTGACCCTTCACTCTCCTTCACAACATATAAATGGAGCCGCCAATTCTCTTCTTCCTCACTTCACTTCATCGTCTCTTAGCTCAAAATCTCAAATTAAACAAACCTCCTTCAATTAATTGGAACATCCTTATCCGATTATTACTCGAATCGAATCGAATCGAAACTGTTTCAATGGTGAAACCCAAAAGACAAACCGCAGAGATTATAAACGAACCCGATTCGTCGCTTTCCTGCAAATACAGGGGTGTTCGGAAGAGGAAATGGGGGAAGTGGGTGTCGGAAGTGAGATTGCCCAACAGCCGGGAGAGAATCTGGCTGGGATCCTTCGATTCGCCGGAGAAGGCGGCGCGTGCCTTCGACGCGGCCCTTTTTTGCCTGCGCGGCGAGTCGGCTAATTTTAATTTCCCCGATAATCCGCCGGATATCGTCAACGGTAGGTCCCTCACCCGCGAACAGATTCAGATCGCGGCTGTCCGGTTTGCTAACTCGGCTGCCCCGATTACAAATTCGGGTTCGGGTCGGCCCGAGAATTCGAATTCTTCGTCGTTGTTAAATGCGGATGCACCCTCGCCGGCGTCGCCGTCGGACGGGAGCGGCTCGGTCCAAACGTGCAGTGAAATGACCGAAACGTCCCTGGACAGCGACTTTCTAGACCTTTGCAATATAGGCATGGAGGACAATGTGGCGAACTTTGGGATTTTCCCAGGATTTGATGATTTTTCCGGCGAATATTATTATGTTTCACCGGATATCGACGATGTTGCAGAGAATTACGACGGATTTTCTTCACAAGATTCTTTTCTTTGGAGTTTTTAAGGATATAAGATTCTTTGTTTCCAAAAAAAAAAGGATAAGATTTGTTTGGACATGGGCATAGAATTCTGGGAAATTTTTCACTGCTGGAATTCATGGCTTTTTGATCCATATTAGGAGGCAAAAAACTATTTAGGCTTGTATAATAATCAGCCTTAACATAATTTACAATGTTTATTAGCTTTTCATATATAGTGATTTGAATGCATTACAGGAATGTTTAGAAAAGAGACATTTTTTCTATAATTGAGTTCATATTTTCTATTTTGGTACTAATTGTGTACAATTGTCGATTTTATTCATTTTTTTTATAAAGGTTGAATCTTTAACTTCAATAGCACGTCACGCCTCAATCCAACAAAGCATAATCAAGTTGACATTTAATAGTATTATTTAAGGGGCAATTTTTATCCGAACCCATACTCAAATTCATATTTAGAAGGAAAAAAAAACTATAAACAGTAATATAAATAAAAATGTTATTTTTCATTTATTGATAATACTTATCAAATACTTAAGTGGTAAAAATAAAACATGTGATTTGAAAATCAAAGATAGTATATAATAACATAATGTGGTAATACATTATTATCTTGTGAAGTGCTCTTTCTTGGATGGTTGAGACTTGAGAGATGAGAGTGTCAAATGTCTCCGAGTCCTTTTGTTTTAAAAATAAAATAGAGTTTTGGTAAATAAATGTTAACTGTTAGCTATTGGTGGATTGCGTAGATTGAGTTAATGTGTTTGACTAATTGATAACATTAGTTAATTGTAAAAAAAAAATTTAGTAAAGTAGCTATTAGCTGATTACATGCAAAATAACTTTTTTCAAAAAATTGTTTTTAGCATTTCTTTAACTTTAATATTTTGAAGCAATTAGTTGTTAAAAACTACCAAAATCAAACATTTATATTTAATATTTAATCAAATCAAACAATTAATAATGATCTAATGAATCAAAACTGGCCCATAAACTACCATTATCAAACAAGAGACTAATATAGATTGAGTTTAGTGGGTTATTACATGTGTGGTTGACATGTGAGTTTACGTAGTTAACTCATGTGTCCGCTAAAGGATAACATAGCTTTGGCCGAACCTCCGAAACTACCGGCGCAAGACCATGTGTCCGCACCCAACTGACCGCCACGTAGCGCCACCAAATCACACGTGTATCCACCAAATGGCACGGGCCACCAGCCTCTCCACCGTGTCGCGGCGATTAAAAGCCAGTCAAACTCCACCCCACTACGTGGCGGAGAAAGGCCACCCCCACGTTCGGTCCTCGGGGCCCCACCACCGTCCATAAAAACTTCCACACTCAAACGGAACGCACATCACTCGTCTCAACAACAATGGTGAGGCCCAAAGCCGCGAGCGCCGAGCGGAGGAGCGCCGCCGCCGCCGCCGGGAAGTTCAAGGGCGTGCGGATGCGGAAATGGGGGAAGTGGGTGGCGGAGGTGCGCCAGCCGAACAGCCGCGACAGGATTTGGCTCGGCTCCTATGACACCGCCGAGGAGGCGGCGCGTGCCTACGACGCCGCCGCCGTCTCCCTCCGCGGCCACACCGCGAAGCTCAACTTCCCCGACGACCCTCCCCGGATTCAGCACGGCGTTCATCTCACGCCGCCGGAGATTCAGGTCGCCGCGTCCCGACACGCGCGCAGTAACTCGACGCCGGAGACGAAACAACCCGCCGTGGAAAATATCTTCTTCCCGCCGCCGCACGTGCCGCCGGAAGTCGGCGGCGGTTCTTCATTTTGCGATCAGTTTTCAGCCGAAGCTTGTTATTTAGTTGGTCAAGAGAGAAGAGATGAAGATCATCACACTGGAGCAGCACTATCTCTAGATTCTTCTCGTATCGTCTGGAATCTCTGAATTGAAGATTCTTCCAACAAATAAAAAAAACAACATTAGAAGTTAGTTACATAGTTACCGTTATATATATCAACTGTCCACAGAACCCACGTACCATTGGTATTGTTTGGCGATTTTAACATACTATTAGCGAATAATTAGCTACACATACCAAAATTTAGGTTGCCTGATTTAAATATTAAAAATAAAATGATTGAAATTTTTTATTGATTTATTGTTTTCCTTTTGTGTTTGACATTATTAATAATCGTATTTTTTCATTGAAAGTGAGAATAAACAAGTTAAATTCAGATTTTGCATGCATGCAAACGGACCATGAGATTTGTTATATTCGGAGGACACTAGATATTAACTCATATTTTAGAATTTAGCTTATGTTTTGCTATATCTTTAGCGCTATTTGCTCGTCGTTGACAAGCGTGATCGTTTAATTTCTGCCTACAGTTGTACCGATTATTTTTTTTAATGAAGAAAAAAAGTATGTAATTACTTAATGACAAAGAAAATATAAATATAAATAAAATATAAATATGTAACTACTATTTAAAAATGTGTTTTGTATGTACGAAATAATTAGTGCCAGGCACTATAGCTATATAATTATAAATAAAAAAAATGCATTATAATATATTAGAAGTACATAAAAAATGCATTCTAATATATTAGAAGTACAAGTACTTAAAGTTATATTACTTTTATTAAATAAGTATATTTAGTATATAATCAATGTATTTTATATTCATGATCTTTAGAAATATGTAGAATATGGTCTACACAATAACTCTATATGCTAGCTTGCGCTCTCAATTTTTTGTTTTTGTTTTTGTTTTTTTTAAAGTTGCGAATATTAAATTTTAATATTAGTATTATATTCGATAAGAGGAGACAACAGAGAAATATGATGTGACCACCCAATATCTCGATTGAAGATGCTTTTACAGTAACATTGTCAACACTAGTAGGGTCACGGATTTAAAGCTCAACGGGACCTAGTAGAGCAAATCAATAATAGAATACAACTTGTGACACTTCATGAACTTGTAAAAATTTACCTCAACTAATTTTTAAATAGTAGTCAATCCACACCACCTCAATTCATACCCAATATAATCACCCTAATACATTGAGGGTGTGTTTGATTGACATATTTGACTATCAGATATCGATATCAAAGTTATTGTTATTGCTTTGGTTGACAGGTTTTTAGAATACTATTATGAGTTTTGATTATTCATTAATTGCAAAAACGCATTCCCTAATAAAATAAGGATTTCATCACCCCTTCCTCCTCAACTGCTTCCAATTAGTAGTAATCATTCTCATCCTA
This sequence comes from Ipomoea triloba, assembly GCF_003576645.1. NCBI lineage: Eukaryota > Viridiplantae > Streptophyta > Magnoliopsida > Solanales > Convolvulaceae > Ipomoea > Ipomoea triloba. The sequence goes on along the minus strand of NC_044917.1, from coordinate 1,261,057 downwards.
CCCTGCTACCAACATGCAAAATACTTTCACAAAAACCTATTACTATTACCAAGTATTTGATTCCGATTCTCATGCGCGTGAACCAAACACACCCCTTAATTGTATCCAGTACAATCAAAACGGTCTCGATTTACTAGAAGCACTAGCAGCTGTGATGGAGCCTCCATCTCCAGTATTCAAAAAAAAAACAAAACAAGAAAATGCCAGCAAATCAGAGAAGTTTGATGGAATCGACAAGTAGATAAAGCATTACTCAAAGGTCACTGAAGCAACAGACAACTCTAAGTGCGCTAGCTGCTTATAGCTTCAGCAAATTTCTCCCCACTAATTAACCTTAGAAAAAACAAATTTGTCAAGTATTTTCTGAATCTTAATTACAACAACGAAAACAAGAGCAAATGAGGCGATAAAGTGTCTGAATGAAATATAATATTGAGCTAATTAAATAGGTGAAGCATAATTCTGTTACACAAAGGTTATGAATTTAATAATTCTTAATAAGTATATTTTAGGTTGAGTTCGTAATACAAAAATTTTTTGTTGGCAAATTACATTTGTGTAAAAATTATTGGTGCACCTAACCTATTATGTTAGGGTAAAATAGAATAATAAAATATAAAGAAAAATTGTTAGTACGTGTAATATTGTTCGAAAAATATTGCGGTTGAAGCTATTAATAGAGGTGATGGGTATGGTAGGCCACAAGGAGCCATCAATGGGTTTATCCAAAAAGGGAAAAGGGTAAAGAAAATGTAAAATCACAATGTCTTTACAAAATTCTAAAAGTGAACGACATTATTAGCTTCGTCATAAGATCGAATTGACAATTCACTTGAGAATTGATAAATTATATCTAAAATGAGAATTGAAATACAAGTTTTACATTTACCTATAGCTCTTGGCTACAACAATGTAAAATGTTTTAAAAGAATTTTATTATAATTTCTAAATCTCTTTAATTGCAATGGAGAAAGATAAAAGTCAATGATATAGTTAATGAGATAAGTACTACACTTAAACTCGTTTTCAACAATGATGTTAGAAGTTTGAAGCAAGCATTAGGTATCCATATCAATGATTTTTTGATGATTTTTGTCAAATTAAAAACTTAAAGATGGTTTTTCGTTGATGTGGACAATGATTTTTAAGTTGATTTCCACTCCTTTAAGGTTAAATTTTTTGTGCGTCCCAAACATGTAAGAGATGGCAGAAGACTACTAACTTTGTGCGCGTTGGGCGCACATTTAGCGCCTAGCGGCACGCGCCGATTGGCATGTCTTCTGCTATGTATTATTATTACTTTTTAAATTCAAGTTAGAATAGTCAGATCCTTTTTTTCATCTTCTTCTCTTTGTCTCCTCTCTCATTATTGGCACATAAAAAATCGTGAAAAAATTGAAGTTAGTATGGTTGCTCTTAAATGATATTTCTCATTCATGAGATAAATGTTGCAAAAAGCAAATTTGAGACATTTTAGTACAAATACAATGTCTCATACATTCTACTATTTCTTTATGCTGTTTTTTAAAAAATTAATTATTGTATTATTTTTTAAATGTATAGTTTAATAAAAATGATGAAAGATGAAATTATAGCAGTGAGACAAAAGTGGGGCCCGCCTCAATTATTAGAGAGCTTCAATCAGTATGCAAATAAACACGAAAATAAAATCAGTGGGCTAAAAACGTCCACTAAGTGGACCCCGCAATAATTACGATATTGACACTGCTTTGATTCCTAGACACGTACGCCTCGCCGCCGGCGAGGCGATGTCGCCGGAATCTCTGATGACTCATTTAACGGCTACTTGGGCCCCACTCCTGGTATTGGGCCCCAGTTTTAGGATAAAGACATTTTTTAATAATATTGGCCACTGACAAGTGACACCTTAATAAAATGGGTTGGAACTCGGAATCATTAAAAAGAATAAATAAATAAATTTCAGCCAACATTTAATTTTTTAAAAATGTTATTTTCTCCTTAAAATTTACTCCGTACTTTTTTCCGAATTAATAGCACATTAAACTCCCTATATTATTAAGAACAAAAGATTAAATAAACTCACAAAAATATACCAATAACCCTGTGATTTAGTGACTTGAAGTGACTCTCGAGGGATGAGTTTGAGTTCCAATAATCTTGTGATTCAATAACACAGAGGTGATGAATTTGAGTTCCTCAACCTGCTGAAGCACAAAGAGTTCATACTGCATCCACCGAGACTCGATCATATAGGAGAGTTAGTATATGCTATCTGAGTATAAAGTGCTTGGCAAATATTGATTTAATTGTAGAGTCATACATTTTTATTTATTTATAAAAATGAGAGAATAAAAAAAGAAGTTCAATAATTTCAGTTGTTCTTTTGATGCAATCATGGTTCACTTTATATATAATTACAAAAGCAAAAACAAAACCAAAAACCATGGGCGTAGTATAATCATATCAAACAACTCCATCATAAAGACCTTCGCCACGCTCTAACTTTCACTCCTCATTGTCCACTTCTCCAAGAGGAGCCCAAAAAAAATTCAGTCATGATAGGCAGACGCCTGAGTCCGGTGATCGGAAAAACCTCTGGTGCGCCGCTTTCCGACGGATCAACCAGTCCGAGAAGTCCTCTGGAGTTGAAATCACCGAGAGGTCCGAAAAGTTACGATCTTGGCGTGGTTGGACTCGCGATAGTGGCTGCCCTAGAGACGTCTCGTGGCAAAGGCGGCGAATTTCTGGCCCTCCGGGCTGTTTGTAACCGGCCGGTCCCGATTCCGGTCAATTCCGGTAGACTCGCCGGAGGTTTTGGGGAAACGGCCGCGGAATGTTTGGATGAAGACGAAGAAGAGTATACTTTGGTGACCTGCCGTGGTCCGGATAACGAGTGCTACACCCGCCTGTATTGTGATAGCGGTATTGTTGGCAGCCGGAGAAGCCTGAAACCTCGCCGGCCGACCGTCTTCGAGATTTCTCCGGCGAGAACCGGTGACTCTCCGGGATACCCAGATTCCGATTTTCTTAGTTCATGTCACATGTGCCGGAAAAATCTCCACGGCAAAGACATATACATGTACAGGTACATATTAGTCTTATTAGTTTGAGTCGGAGATTTATCCTTAGTGGTTAAAATCAAAAGAGGGGTTTACCTCGAGTACTGGTTGCGAGTTTTCGTCTTTTTAAAAAGAAAAGTAAAATTCATTTTTAAGTTTAAAGAAACATGGGAATTGATGTGTGTTGATGTATATTGCAGGGGCGAGAAGTCATTCTGCAGCACAGAGTGTAGATACAGGCAGATTGTGATCGATGAGTGTAATGAGAAGATGATGAGTTCGGAGATTTTAAGGTCTGATGATGTTTCAAGCCCCTCTCCTTGTAGTAACGGGCAGATGTTTTCACCTGGAATTCTGGCACTCTGATCTACAATAAAGCTGTAGTGATTAGTGCAACATAATAAGTGATTATAATCTCTAATTTATGGGAAAATTCAAAACTCACTGCTTAAAGGTGTAAGGTGGATGAAGTCCGTTTTGTAATTATAATTAGTAAATTATGACAAGGAGATAAGAGGGCATAGGTTATAATCCCGGGTACATACATTTGAGAAATTAACAAGAGGGGCTTCAATAATTCACTTTTCTTTTTTTGGGATATAATCTTGTAAAAAAGGCTTGTCTTTATGCTCTCTCAATGAAATTTTGAAATCCTTATGTGGGTGTTAGCTTTTGTTGCAGTTCTACGTTTGTACTTTATGCAGTGTTTGGCTTAGGATTTAGGAGTGACCATTCCAGTGAATATATCATTATTTTATTCGTTCCGTTGAACTTTTACGAGGTTATATGTATGGTAAAGTTGTATTATATTTCGAGAGTTTTCCCATAGGCCCTCTGTAAAATATCATTAAAAAGTGCACACTGAGAGGTTTCCTTTCAACATATCTATCTAGAATAGAATGTGATGGCAGATATTGTGGCAAAACAAACACGAAACTGTTTCTTGGCCCGTATAACTCGCTTTTTGGTGTTCTATAGTGGGGTTTTCCCAACCTGTTCTAAAAACAACCAACTCGACACATGTCGCTGTTTCTTGGCCCACACGTGTCATTTCAAATGGGCCGAGATGACTTGTTTTGACAACTCTAAATTAACATTATTGGATTGGGCTCATTTCTAAAAGAGTTGTAAAATTGTGAATTTTTGGGTTTCACGCTACTCATTTGGTTTTAACAAAGGATTTTTCAGTCCAACTATGACCCATTAAAATTAGGCAAATTATTATGTAGACCCATGATCCATATAATATTGTGTGGATTATAACAAAAAGTACATTTTTAATATACTAAATGTACATTATTTGATAATATGGTCCACACAACTTAGTGAATCACGGTCCACCCTATAATAATTGAGTGAAAGCCAATGTAAGCGTTTCTATTGGGCTTGGGTTTTGATATTTACGCTATTGGGTTTAAACCCAAAGCAATGAGAATTGGGCCCCTCTAACTGAAAGCAAAAGCCCACCAACCCACCATTCATTTTATAAACGATAGGTCCAATTACCTGCATGATATTATCTGCCAAATTAGGTCTTTTTATTTTATTTTATTTTTATATTTTTTACCATAATGAATACTTTTCTAGACTTATTTTTCTTGAATACCAAGATGAAAATCTATAAAATTACTTTCGGAACTCATTTTTCATATTTACAAACTGACCCTTAATTAAAAATTTTGCAAATAGCATTTTATTAATAACAACAACAACAATAATAATAGAGCTAAGAATAAACTATTGAAGTGTGTGGTAACTCTAGTTGAATTTGTTAGGCAGATTGTTTTGTATTCAGAAGGTTCCAAGTTTAACCTTTTCAGTTTGAATCGGTTAGCTATGATAATTTATGTTAGTTTATCTTCTTGTGGTTATTTACCAACTAGCGTTATGAGACAAGTGTCACACAAAATGACAAAACGCACATCAAAGTACTTTATTTTTTTTTTAAAAACAAAATTATTGAAGAGTGCAAAACTAGTCAATGCTTTTAATTTACTTGAATCACGGGGAAGAATCTTTTTGTTGGACCACAACAGGAATTGTTTTAAATTTTTATTTTTATTTTAAAAAACCCCCCATATGTTATATAAAGTTTTTTTTTTAATCTAAAAAATAACCCCCACCACCCACAACTTACTTGTCGGTGGTGTCATGTTCTATATAATCTATTTCTAATCTAGATTATAGACCAGGCACGTGAAATTATGATATGAATATAATTGTACTTTGTTGTAAAGAATTTAACACATCTATGTTATGTTAGAAAAGAAGTTTCAACTGATCATATATATAAAATTTGTCACAAAAGATCAATGACGGGGTCTCATTAATAATAATGTAGGATCAAAGACTTTTTATGTGTAATGTTTTCTCAATAATGTTGCTCAAATGATTGTGAATTCTATTTCGTAGTTATCTATATATATCGCGAAAGCATTGGCATTTTGTGGTGCGAGACAACCCCTTATTTTTTGGATAAGTAAACATAACCCTACCAATGAAAAACATAAGGCTAAAGGAGTGGAAAATGACATTTATAATTTTGAGAAAATATTTATTCGTATGACAAGATATGATAAAATATCTCAAATATTTATTAACTTTTTTATATTTAGTAACTATATTAGGTGTCAATTGAGTCAAAATGTTTTTGTCACCAAACTTCATTTGTAATAAATTTCAAAGAAAATCGAAGTCTAATACGTACTCAAACATTTATTAACTTTTCTATATTTAGTAACTATATTATACGTAAACTCAGTCAAAGTGTTTCCGTTTCTGAATTTTATTCACGTGAAACTTTAAAGATAACCAAACCCTAATACATACCCAAACATTTATTAAATTTTCTATATTTAGTAACTATACCAAGTACCAACTAAGTCAAAATATTTCTTTCACCAAACTTCATTTGAAGAAAACTTTAATTTAAGGAGAACCGAGCTCTAATACTTCAAAGAAAAATTGCATCCACTATGTTATCCACCAGACATTTCAGGTAAAAACGAAAGTTAGAAATTATCTCATGGCATTGGTTTAATGGATAAATTTTTTACTTAAGATTTGTTTCCAACATCAGAATGAGAGATTCAATTCCTACCATGAACACTGAGGATTTGGATAGTAGATTGATTTGATTTACCTCTTTATAACTATGAGGCGGGTTTATATAGTATAGGATATAATCTGTCAAAGTCAAAACTTTTTATTTTTATATATAAAAGTAAGAATCTTGGTTTGATTTTTCATCTTGTAGCAAGAAGCAGAACATGCAAAGGGACAGAAGGGTGTTAGGAAACGTGCAAAATTGTCAAATTAATGGGGTGGGGGTCGACAATTCTGGCCAAAATTGGCCTATCACGGAACGCAACTGCACAACCACCACAATCATCAATACCAATTTTTTTTTTTTTTTTTAAATTTAAATCTCCATTTCAAATCAACTCCTTATGTTTTCCTTCTGTCTACATATAGAAAATGGGTTATACTTGTGTCAGACTTATGTATTTTTATATGTGAGACAACGGGTCGGGTTGTGTATTATAGAGTCCAATTAAGTAATAGCTAAATGGCTAAATATGCATTTGTATATGTGAGACAACGGGTCGGGTTGTGTATTATAGAGTCCAATTAAGTAATAGCTAAATGGTTAAATATGCGTTGGGCCCAGACTCCGTAATGTTTCTTTGATAAATCTATCTTTTTATCATATTATTGAAAAAGTTGTAAAGGACGCGTGAGGAAAAATAGAGAAACAATCTTTAGACCAACTTTCATTTGATCAACATGTGATTAAATTAGGAACAAACCTCATTCATATTGATCGGAAATTTACTTAGTAACATCAAGATTCCAAGTTTAATTCCTTATAAGAGATGTCTATTTTGACCTTATTGGTTTAAACCAGATAGCTACGATCAACATAGGCTAATTCATCCAATTAGGATCACAAAAGAAACTTCACCTAAAGCACATCTTCGAGTGGCAACTTCAAACTTTCCTGTAAATCATATCTAGATAATGTAGTAAATGTGTTATTTTACACTATGAACTTAGAACTAGATTCAAGCTTTTGCATACAACAAAAACATTCATTCAAAACAATACAATCAAATACACATGAAACAATAATGATTGTTGTATAAGAACAATAGGACAAATTAAAGCAGATCCATATAGTCTGAGAATAAGAAGTCTCTAGATTAATTACAAAACCTAGCAATTTGGCAAAATATATATTAGAAATATAAATATATAGTTAGATCTAAATAACACTTTGAAGCACAAAACAGTTGCTGCTAAATCTTTACTACCAAGCTAGTAGTAATTGATCAAAGCACAAAATAGTTATTATGACTGATGCTCAATCTTCACTGGAATCTGGGCACCTAGTCCCAGCCATGCCTTCTTGTTGCTCTCTTCGGGCTTAGATGAACCCGCCATGGCGTTCCCTATCGGGTATGGCGCCTTCGAAGTAACCCTGCAATCCAATTCCATCATCAATCTCACTTCGCAAACATACTGAACAGACAAAACTATAAGAGTCTAGATCTGTGGCCAAGAACATGGTTTCGTGTAACGAAAAACGCTCTATCTATGTTTTATCATGTTTTGATGGATGTACTAAAGATGTTCTTGAAATGCTCACCTGTCTTTTCTCTTCTCCAAGAACCTGGCTAGGGAATGCCTCCTGGCAATTGGCAAGTCTGCAACAGAGGATAAGGTTATACATAAGACATAAGAATGAACAATAAGAGAGGAATCTGCCCGTGTGCAGGCAGCTCAGTTGGTTTCTGGGTGTCAGATGAAACTTGGGAAAGCAACACATAAAAGACACACAAAGGAACAAGAGATTACCAGAAGTGATGGGTTTCTGGTTGCCAAGATTTGGGACAACCTTAGGAACAGCAGGGGGAGTGACCATATTGGTAGCTGAAGATTCAGCAGGTTTTGGAGACACCAAGGTGGGAGTATTATTGTTGTTGTAAGAAAAGATGTTGGGGGGGTTGTGTGTGGTGTTTCCTCCTTTGGCCAAAACCATAATTTCCTTAACCTTCTCTGCTGGAAAATCATTGAACACAAGCACCTGACCACCATAGAAAATTGTCATCTGTGACTTCTCAGTCTCTGCCTTTGCCACACTGCCACACAACAACAACAACAACAACAGATTTAGTAAAACACAAACAAACAGAATTGTCCAAAGATTGAATCTTTATGTGTTTGAGGAACAACCCACACCTTGAATCAGTCTTCTTAGTGGTCTCTTCTTTGGTAAAGTTAGGGAGCAAGTTCCCGGGTTTGGGTCCAGAATTCTGACCCGATTTCTCAATCATGGGCAACAGATTCATTGTCTGTGCTGCTGTCCCTATTTCATGGAAACAAATCAAAAAATTGCAACAATCAGACATGATTCCGAGATTGGTGGGAAGAGAAAACTAGATTTGTAGAGAAATGGCAGTAAAGTTCGAATCTTTAAGCAGAAAACAACACGAATAACAACCTAAATTAGAAAAGCTCGAAAATTTAAGAAAACCCAGAAAGAATTAATGGCCGGAGAAGAAGGTCAACATACCAGAAGCTTCAAAATTGCGGGAAATTCCGAGACTGAGATCACCAAAAGAGCCCTTTTCCTTCAAATACTGGCTGAGCAGAGTACACGTGTGAGAGAAGTTGGATTTCTGGGCGGAGGGTCTCCCGGAATCCACAATCTCCGACGAACCCATCTCTCCGCGGCGGCGATTGATTCACTCCAAAGGCTAGTACTTTCCAAACCCAGAATAATTTTCTTCCGCAACGCAACGCCTGCTTGCTCGTTCGATCGTACACGTCTCCTTATATTCTTAAATTATCGGAGAGGAGGCGATGGTGGGCGGCGATTAAGGCTGTAAAGGGAATTGTGCACGAGTAATGTATGTTGTTAAGGTATTTGCAGCTTCCGAGAGTTGACTGTGTCGACCTAACCAATTGTTGGAGTTTTTTTTTTTTTTTTTTTTTCGGGTCTCTAACCCACCAAAAATTTATTAATAGCATTAAGTTTTGATTAAAAGATAAAATATACGGTATTTATTATTAAATATTAATTAATTACAAAGTTCTTGCTTGCCCATTAAGTTCTACCAACATGAGTTGTTTGGTGGTGAATGTAAGATTGAACCAGTTAGATTTATGATGTGATTAGTGATTAGGCTAGTTCATTTTCGTATGAATATTTTGCTGTAAAATATGATATGTTATTGTATTATCTATTTGGTATTCTTTAAAAAGGTTATATTATATCTCATTTTATAAATTTCTTTTGGTTAAGACATGTCTAAGGATCAAATTCATCCTTTTTTGCCAAAGATCTTGTGGTCCAGTGGCATCAAACACTTCCCTTTGATAAAGTAGTGTTGAAAAAGTAGTTATGAACAAATATTACATTGTAATAGAGTTAGTAGTATTCAAAAAAAAAATCATCATTTTTTACGTAGGGATACAACCAGGTGTTACTTGATACACTTTGAATTGTACAACGCAGTAATTGATTGGTGAATGGATATGCTTTGAAATTTCGGAGTAATTAATATTACCAAAAACAACAAGGGGCCATTTCAAACACGTGTTGTTTGCGTATCGAAATGCGGTGTACTTTGCGCGTTGTGATATCCGATCGAGAAATAATTCTCCTTCATTCTCCTAAAATTTACGCCGTTTACCCCTCTCCCTCTTTCCGTTAACCCGCCGTCTGACTCGGTTTCGTCATTCCCACACCTTTTTCATCTGCAAGAGCATTGAAATGATTATACTCAATCCAACCTTGATGATAACATCTTTTCTAATCAATATTTGTGTCAAAGGAAAAGGGTTAAATAGGCCCATGTATTATCATTGATTATTCATCTAGCAGCATGAACTAAAATATGGTTCATTTAGGTCATTATACTCTTAATTATTTTTCATCTAACATTTTTAGCCTATTTTTAACAAGTAACCCATTTAATTTGATGACATGGAAAAATAAAATTAGAAAAAATGATGACATGTTATTTATATGAATGTTTTGGATGATTTCTATCATATTTCATTAATGAAAAAATAATAATTTCTTGCAATGAAATAGGGTAGAAATCAAAATTGTTATATAAAGTTTTAACTACATGAGTGTATGTATAGCGCGGTATTCACTATCGTTCGGCAATGAGATTTCATGGAAATCGATATATGAAAATTAAATTATTTTTATAATAACTTAAGATATATTGTATTGGGTAAATTTTATTTTATTATAAAAATAAATTAATATTTTTGGATTTTTGGATAATTGAATATAAAAATAAATTAATATTTTTGGATTTTTGGATAATTGAATAACTTAAGATATTGTAATTTTTGGATTTTTGGATAATTGAATAACTTAAGATATTGTATTTTTTGGATTTTTGGATAATTGAATAACTTAAGATATTGTATTTTTGGATGATTTCTTGGAAAGAAATAGGGCAGAAATCAAAGTTGCTATATAAAGTTTTAACTGCAGTGTACTGTGTATGTATAACGGAGTGTACTGTATATGTATAGCGGGGTATTCAGTGTCGTTCGACAATGAGATTCCATGAAAATTGATATATAAAAATTAATTTTTTTTTAAATAATAAAATTTACCCAATATAATATCTTAAGTTATTATATTTAATTTTAATATATCGATTTTCATATATAGAATTTCATTGCCAAACAACTTTGAATATCCCACTATACATACACAGTCGTGCAGTACACTGTAATTAAAACATTGTATAACAACTTTGATTTCTACCCTATTTCATTGCAAGAAATCATTTTCTTCATTAATGAAATAGGGTAAAATCATCCAAAACATTCATATAAATAACATGTCATCATTTTTTATTATTTTATTTTTCCATGTCAACAAATTAGATGGGTTACTTATTAGAAATTGACTAAAAATGCTAGATGAAAAATAATTAGGAGTATAATGACTTAGATGGACCATATTTTAGTTCATGGTGCTGGATGAACAATCAATGTTAGTACATGGGTCTATATTTGACCCTTTTGCCTGTGCCAAATTACTATAATGAAATTTGTTTTTCTGAGCATTTAGAGGATATAGATCATAGTAACTCAACTGAACACATAGAGGCTAGATATTTGCGTGCGTATAAAGAATTTGCCTGATTTTGAGAGGTTGTTTCTACACTGTTACTGGTGAGACTCAATCCATGATCTTTCTTTTCAAGCTTCATCCATGTGATCAATTGAACTGTCCATGCGAGCATGATTTTGAAATCTTGATTGAGGAATATGTTGTACAATTGCTTATAGATTACAGTAAATGATATATAGCATATGATTATGACTTGGATTTTTGGATTATATTGGCTAATTGGAGATAGTGAAACTTAATCTTTTTGAAACATCAATTATAAGCACAAAAAATTCAAATCATTCTCTTAAAAATGTATACTCTTGCTATGCGATCTATACTAATTAGCAACAATAAAAGGGGGGAAAAAACACATGCACAAATCACAATGGATAAGGTTTAAGTTGGGGTTAGGTCAAGTAGTAATTAATGATGACTTTGAAAAACTGATAAATTAGCTCGGAGGATTATTACGTTGGGTACCATTATTATTATTATTATTATTATTATTATTATTATTATTATTATTATTATTATTGGTACGCCTGAGGAATCCAAAGGCTCCAAAATTAGTAAACTTTTCTCGTGATTACGCCTTTTGCATCCTTCTCCAATAAGGCCATGATCCCTTTCGAGGGTTGTTCAAGGATCATCGTCTCTCAATCGGTATATTGATCAAGATTGGTCAAATAATCAACGCATTAATTATATTAGTTACCATTATGAATTTGCTTGAATTATGCAAGTGTGTAATAAATCGTCAATGTAAAATTAAGTTGTTAAATGTTTATAGAGAATAAAATAGGGCTATGAATTTTCTTATAAAGTTGTTACTCCAATATGATAGGGATTTTTGTGTGTTTATCCAAGAGAATAATTTATTTGAACATCGTTCTAGCTCTTGTCATTTATAAATAATTGTTGATTGACATATATAGGCAGTTTTGTTAATTTCTCTCCAAAGTGTCTTCGCTATGCGGTTATGTTGATTTAACAATAATAATAATAATAATAATAATAATAATAATAATAATGACATTTTGATTGTATATAGTTGTTTGAATCACATTGTGATAAGGAATGCAAAATATATTTTGAAGAAATGGATTGAGATTCTTTAAGAACAAAAAAGAAGAAAGTCTAATTAAATAAGAAAAGCAGCCTCGAATAAAGAGATCCGATCCATTGAATCAAGTGGGCAGTTCATGATATCTTTTTTGATAAATTGACTTCATTTCTTTGGATATTTTATTTTGAAGCATGCAAAAAGCTAACTATGGTTAAGTTAAGCTTCATATATTATTATTAATTATTAAATTGCAGGTGGTGTAAAAGCATTCAAAGCAGTAAACTCAAAATTGAAAATTTTATCAGCTCAATCAGGTAAAGTTCCGCTTTTTATAACTTTAATAAGCTTCTTTAGTGCCGGTAAATATTACGATCGAAAGTGGGCCATCCCACCTAACCACGGTAAACGACAACCCAATTGCTCCCCTTATCCTATTGTCTTTAGAATAATTATTAAAATAAATTATACTAATTATTATCAATTAATTAATAATAATACGGAGTAATAATTATGGAAGCGGCGAGTTCACGTTCATTCCACGACTTGAGGTCCGCGTGATGACGGATGATGAAGGCCAGCCTATTTATCTCAAGGTGGGACCCACACGCAATTTGAGATTTGATTTTAATGCAATAATAATAATAAATAAATAAATAAATTAATTAATTAATCAATTAATTAATAAATAAATAAAGATGGACATAATAGTAATAGGGAGTCAAAACACGTGTTGAATGCTAGAAATAAATAATTATGGAATTGTTGTTGGCTTTCCACTATTGACTGCCCCTTGTACACTAATTCAAAATCTATAAATATATTTGAAGTGGTTGGGATTAGTGGGGTGCAACAATAATTATTCTTAAAAGAGGCCAGGCCTCCTAACCAATCTCAATTACACCATTTGTCTTACCTAATTACACCCTGTCCTTCAATTTATATTTCATTACTATTCAATTTGATTGCACAACATGTTTCAAAACAAAATATGGTTATATATCATATTCTAAAAATTTCTTTTTTTTGTACGCATAGAGATAACGGATATTCCTCATGTTTCTATCCGTATGATCCTATGGACAAACAGTAATGGCATGATCAAGATATTTGAGCAAGCGATTAGATAACCCTCTCTTTAGGTGACGAGAAAAACTTAAAACTCATAGTCACTATCCGATAGTGTGTATTGAGTAAACTCAATAGCTCTCTCTCTTTTAATCTATATATAAAGAAAGGCTATAGTGCCGTTTTGAGTTTGTACCAAGTAGCATCTGAAACAAACTCAATATATTCACCATTCATAATCTGCATTATAGAATTTTACACATATGTTTAAAGTGACAATTGACACTAGTGCCAATTTGTATTTAATACGGAGTATAACTTTATATGCTATTTGAATTATATCGAGTACACTATAACACAACTGGGAAATTCCCATGATGCCAAAACTAAGAAAATCTTTACTCGGTTGAACTTTTATCATATTTGCAAATTAAAGAAGTATAAGTCAAGAACACTATATCGTTTCATAGACTGTGTGGAAATGTTTTGAATACATTAGCTGAAATTTAGCTGTACATGGAAAGAATAAAAACCGAGAGGTAACTTTATAGGGAGAAAAAGGTCATAAAAACAAAAAGGCAACTGGAAAACTGAGATACTCAAAAGCTATAATCTATGTCTGATGCATTCTGGGCATCAGATTGTTTGATCAAGTGTCCTTGTTCGTCGTATAAATCGAGGTTTTCACAGGGTGCAGGGAAGATGGTACCTATAACGCGCCCATGAACGTATGCGCACTGGAATATGTGCTTCTTCTTGTACGTTATCCCCACTGACATGTCTCGGAAAGTGACATTCCACACCGGGATTTCTTCGCTGCCCTGGAGACGAACAGGCACTCGTACTCCCTCCCCGTGGATCGACGTGTAGCTTATGTCCTCGAGTATGGGGACAGCTTTTGGATCAAATTGGCCATCTGGGTGTTCATTGTAATCTGTCTTGATGACAATACCAACCCGGACATCTTCAAACGTTAGATTGCGGTATGTTACATCTCTAACATATCCTCCTCTCCCCGGGGCTGTCTTGATGCGAACCGCACGCCTTGAGCTCCACACGTGGACGTTCTCAACAGTAATGTTTGATACTCCACCAGACATCTCGCTTCCTATTGATACACCGGCGCTGTCATGTATAGTTCAGAGTAGTTAGGTTAAAATTGCGACATTTTCCACAGGAAAAGTTGTATCCAGCTGAGCTATGTCATTGGCCGTAAGTAGAAAGATATTAGCACAAGGTAGAAACAGAACAGTTGGGAATGAAGCGCTCACCTGACCATGGAACGAACTACAAGGTTCCGTATGAGTATATTTTTGGAAGGCCGTCCGTATGCTATCCCATATTGGTCCCAACCACTCTTTATTGCAATGCCATCATCACCAACACTTATGTAACAGTTTTCAATCAGCATATCTTCACATGAATCTATTTAGTTTATGACAATCGTATTAGCAGCTCATATATCAACAACTTCATAGAAACAAATAGTTTCTAAATAGAAAAGTTTCTGTAAGTTCAATGTAAGCAGCAGAATGAGCAGACAATCAATAATCTTTTGGGTTAGCTAATTAACAAAGAAAAGATATAAGGTCGACAATGTCCGGTTAGACATGTCAGCTCCAAAACATATTGTTGCTTGGTTTCTTGCCTACAAAAGGCGAAATTCTCTTGTCCCCAGGGCCCCACACCCTAGCCCAACAGGATAGTGGAGTTGCTTGGTTTCTTCTTCCAACACAACCACAGAGTGACAAAAGCATAATATAACTCACCCAAAAGCTAAAACTGTTAATTTAACTAGAGAAACAAGAAATAAAAAATGATCTTTAGAGCATGTTTGGCCTAGATTGAGGCCTGGACTGGAACTTCTTGAAAATGAGCTTTTTTCCTGAAATACTTTGAATTCTGGAATTCATGTTTAATATTGAAATAATCGTAGCTTAAAATATAGACAACAGTATAAACACTCACCAGGATCTATGCCATCAGTATTTGGAGCCTCATGAACGGGCGCTAGGATTGTCACATCTCGGACTGTAACGTTCTTGCAATCATAAGGATGGAAGGTCCAAAAGGGAGAATTGCGCAATGTTACGTTATAGACCAGAATATCACTAGACCACATTATCTGTACAAGTGGTCCCCTGGTGTGGTTAAGAAGCTTCTGCCGATACTTCTTCCACCATGTTTGACCCTGCCCATTTATGGTACCATTGTGACCTGTTACCACAAGAGGTGTATATGAATCAAAATAGGTCGGTGACCAATTGCAAAGCAACAGAAATTCAACTAGCCTTTACTCTCTTGACAATCCGCCTTCTTCTATGGAAAACAGTCTATTTATGAAGCAAGCCAACAAAGCAAATATAATTTTTATTTGCCAAAAACTCTTAAAATTTGCAGTAAGTTTGCATTTGTTTGATGGATTATCAAGAATTATCGAAGTGTGTAATTCAGGATTTCCAGGGGCGGAGGCAGCTGAGGAGAAAATCAATTATGTCTTCAAGATTAAATAACACTCAAGATTAAAATAAATATTTAATTTGTTAAACTCCTAGGAAAGTGGAAAACAACAATGAAATTCATCTCTGATCTAAAAAATAATGAATACAAATTGAAAATGCATGATTAAGAATTTGGGGAATGTTACTTTGCCAGAATTATAACATGCTAGAAAGTGACTGAAAAAGTTCCATAGAAGGATTCAGAGACAAAATCCGACCTGTTATTACAACATCTTTGAGATGTTGACCATGAATTAGACTTCCATAGCGTGGTCCGGGATGCTCTCTCCCATACCCATAGGAAGGCAATGGAGGCATGAGAGGCCAGTACTTCTCATCCTGTTGAGTACAATAATAAGGAAGGACTCAGTTATCAGAAAAGCTGCGACTCCAAAATGGACTGGAAATCTCTCCAGCCATTCTGATTATGCCTTCTCCAAAGGCCGTGGGACTTGGAAATTACAATGAATGCATCATTATGACAATTAATGAAAAGAAGATACCATCTCCCCTAAAAACAGCAAATAATAGTATTACAAATACCAATTCTTGGTACACTTTCGTTGCAAAATTAAATAGAAAGTTCTATTATTACTTATTTATCAGTATCGGCTCCAGTTTTAGAAAGAAACATTTCTGGTCCTATTCTACTACAGAAAACAATTAACTATCCCCCCCCCCCCCCCCCCCCCCCCCCCCCCCCCCCCCCCCCCCCCCCCCCCCCCCCCCCCCCCCCCCCCCCCCCCCCCCCCCCCCCCCCCCCCCCCCCCCCCCCCCCCCCCCCCCCCCCCCCCCCCCCCCCCCCCCCCCCCCCCCCCC